>NC_079204.1:22083529-22202094 GCF_026745355.1 Beta vulgaris subsp. vulgaris | reverse complement strand
ATAAGTGTGTTCCTATCTAGTGTGATAATACAAGTGCCATTTGAATCTCCAAGGATCCAGTTCATCATTCAATAGAGTCAAACACATACACATTAGGCATACCTTTCTTAAAGACAAGGTTGAACCTTTCTTAAAGACAAGGTTGAAAAATGTTATGTCAAAGTTGAATTATCTCCTACTGAAAATCAAATTGTTAACATCCTGACCAAACCACTTCATAGAGACAAATTTTAAAAAATTCGCCTAGAACTAGGAATGATTATAATTCATTGACTGTGCTATACAAAATGGAACCCTTATTCTAAATCAATATTCAATAAGTGACTGTGTAGTTCACATTAACTTGGAGGAGGATTAAGCTCCTTAAGGATCTCGGCAATTCATCATCCTCTACTATCCACCACTGATCTCCTTGCGATTCTTCACTCACTATAGGAGTCTCTGACTCTCTTGCATCCTACAGTCCAAGGTGTGGAAGCTCGAGTTGCATGCCTTGACATCCAACAAGAGGCGTTTCTTGTTGCTGTGAGGCATGGTCAAGCTGTCATGAGAGAGAAAATTGACCATGTGGTCTATTCTTTCTCTGTCAATCCCAAACCCCTGATCCTTATTTCAATTTCCTATTTCTTAATCTTATTAAACAATATTTTTTTGTTGTACTGAACATTGGTGACTTATTTTTATTTTTCTTATTCTATGGTTATGCAGAGCTCACCTTTTTTTGCTACTTATTTTCATTTGCCTCGTTCTTTTCATCTTCCCTTTTCTCCCTGAACTCATATTGTGCATTTTTATTGTTATGTTGCATTACTCCTATATTGCTATTCTCATTCGAATGCTTGGATGGCTAGTATTATTAGATATCGTGTTTGAGCTACTATGTTATGCTGCTGAGTATATCATATCTTCTATGCATATTGCTGATTCTTTTATTGTCTTTTGATGATGTCAAAAGGGGGAAAATACTGTGGCACATAAAATGAATTTTAATGGTTTCTAATTGTTGGTGACCGAATCTTTAAATAGTCTCTAGTCCTTTTCTCAAATAATTTTCCTTGATGCTGTTTAGTTGTAGACATGTTTGTCTTTAGTTAGTATAGTGTCTTTTTTCGGCTATGTTGGTTTTTGTTTGCTTTTTATTCTTTTAAACCTCATAGCTCTGCATTCTTTTTCTTTTTGATATTGTTTTATTTTCTATTTTATTCTATGCCTTATATCTGTCATCATCAAAAAGGGGGAGTATTGTTGTATTCCATGTTTTGATGATGCCAAATACTTAGGTAAAAATATTATGTTATTTTTGGAAAAAATAAAATGCCAAAAATATTGTCATATTTATGTTATGTATCTTGAAGGGAAAGGATTTTATAAATCTAAGTCAAGTTATAATTTTTTCACTTGGAATTATGAGGTATATTTAATGTTCTATTAACATATAATCTTTTATAACAGATTCTTAGTTATTAGATATTGTTGTTGGTGTTAAAGTGCAGTTAAAACCTGCGTGGGAAAATACTGGTCCTCAAGAAATTGGTTGGCTGAAGTGGCACGCAAAGTTAGGAACTACTTCCTATAAGTACTCCAACCTTCATAACTAACCGGCCAAGAACAAAGGCAACTATCGCCTAGATTTTCGCTCCACTAACAGATAGTGGGAGCTACCATGACCATTGTTACATTGTGGAATTATGCGCAGCCAATTGAGGCCCACAACTCACATGATCTTACAAGCACACATTAAGGAGATCATGGAGGAGTGATATTAAGGAAGAAAACAATAGACTTCAACAACTATAAAAGAAAAAGAAAAACATAACTTTCGCACTCTCAAAGTTGATTATTACTTAGAAAGTTTTTTTGTATTTTTCTACTTCACTATTCCTTGTAATATTATAAGTTTTTGGGTGAGAGAAAATTCAAAGAATATCCTTAAGATAAAAAGAGAAAAAGAACGAGAGAAAAGAGAAGACTTCCAGAGAAGTCAAAGTGAGTGTCATCAGTTCAGTGGGAACTGAGTGACTGGAAACAAGTTCCTAGAGGAACATAGAAAGTCCTTGTTAGGTTGTAAAGAGAGATTCTTTTGGCCCAATTCATAAAAGAAAGTTGAGAATAAAATTCCTTGGGATGAAGGTTTTTTTCCTAATGGGCTTATGAAGTTTTCCTTGTAAAAATTCGTGTGTCTTTTCTCTTAAGTGTCAAACCTATTTCTATTCCACATTATAAATTCGAAAATTTTCCCTCAACTACAATTCACCCCCCTCTTGTAGTTGGCATAGTGTTCATACTAAAACAACAACATGGTCAGGTCATGTCACCTTAAAGTGATGCATTGTTAAGTAATGTCACCTTAAAGGGTGGACCAAAATGTTATTACCCTCCAGACAAATTAAGACGGACGATCGATCGTACTGGCAATATTTTGATTTTTTTAAAAAAATCTTTTAGGAATTTTTCATGCATAATGCCTATCTGCTTTGTCGAAAAATGATGATCACTATATAAAATAGATTGGTCAAGGTCATTAGTTTGAATGATTATTAGTAAAATGGATTGTATCGATGTTCTTGATTCATCACTGACACTGTCTATTGATGTTCGGCAAAATACCATACCTCAAATGCTTGGCCATAAACCATTGGTAGGAATGCTCCTTATATTCCTATGGACAGTACTCAATCCTCTTATCCATGACATGAATCGTCGATGATCAATCTTCTTCCATCTATAAAAGAAGGGCACATTTCTTCATTTCCAAATGCACCATCTTCACTACTGCAAGATTTTCTCTAGGTTTTCTTCTATCACAAAATGGCTTCTATTAACAAAGATAGTAATGAAATGGGGATTGGTAATAAAAAATAACTCTCGGGGTTCACAAAGAATTTGGAGCAACCAATGTAGTCTTGTTCTTCTCACCATTTTACTAAGGCTTTTATGCCTTTGCTTTCATTTTTTATTTGCTATGAAAGGATTCATGCTGCTTCCCAATTTCATGATGAAACTCATCATGTCTTTCCCTTTGTAATTAAATCGAGAGATTATACCTCTTTTGCAGAGATCGAAGAACTACCAAGCTTACGCTCTAATGGTCCAATTATTACACCTAGATCTCCTACAAGAATCTCGGGAAATTTATCAACGATTTTGTATCATCTTGAAAACCATCATGGCAATTAATTAAAGTATGATGAGGTAAGGCTTATTAATTTATTATTGACCTTTCAATTTAGTACTTGGCAATTGTCTAATAATGCCAGTTATAGAATTGCTAGAGAAAATGCTTGCAGTTCTATGCTTTTGGGAAGTACCCTCACTAAATAATGGTGTTTAAAGACATGCCATGTCAATGTATTTCACTTGTTTATTCCTCAAATTGTTAGTGAGGGTCGTCTTTGAGTACATATACTGGGGGAAATGTTTCTTGGCATAGACAAACTCAAACGAAACCCTTAAAGCTGCATGAAGGGATGTCCATTAGCCCTTCACTTATGGTTATTGGAAAAAAAAATCTCCTATAAAACCTCATGGGAGCCTTGCTTATAAAACTAATCATATCCGAGAAACAAGTTTTCATCCATTCTTCTATCAAATTATTAAAAATGACGGGTGGGGGGATTATTTCCTACTATAAAACATAAAGTGGATCATAAGCCACCTTGGTATTAGTGCAATTATATATTGCAATTCTGGTCGTTGAGGTGGATAAGTACCAGGGCTTTGCCAAGTCACTTCCTATCTTCTATAAAGGTGTCTAATGAAAATTGGTTGGAGGTTACAACACAATCCTTCCTTCCAGACTCTTCCAACATCTAATACTTATGAGGATGATATGAGTAGTACTCGAAGAATGCCTACTATATGGCAGGGGGTTAGAACTATATCAGCACGACCTGGACCACCCTTTCCGGCTATTGATGATGATTATGTTCAATGACTCCTTGATGATATTGGTCAGACAATGGTTCAGACGGGCCTACCATGAAGAGGAAGAGAGTTCCAGAGAAATATCATGTTTATTTTCTATGTTGTTTTTTTCATTCTAAGTTTGTAATAAATTGAGGCTTTCTTTCTTTTTATGTATGAAATGGAGTATCCCGGTTGGGATGAAAAAAAATATTTGTCTGTGAGAATTATCCACTTGTGATAAATGCAATGTAAACACAATTCTAAACACATGCATGCTTTAATATTTCATATGACAAGTAAATTATAATTAATCAATCATATGACACATGAAAGCATAATATATATAAAACCTTAACAAACAATAACATCTTTGCATGCTTCATCATTTATCTTGTTCTCCTTTTTTTTTTTTTTGCATACATTCAATGAATATCTAAGAACACGTAACATATTTATTAAGAATAACCTGATGGGATACAAATTTCATAAAATGCTAGGTTACTTGACCATGAGAATTACAATTAAGCGTAATATTTCTTCAACTAATCAAGATTACTGAAATGAGTGAATTCATTCCCATCAAAATCGATTAGCTTTACTGCTCTAGTCATGCTGACATGCTTAGTTAAGAATGACCCAGACCAAGTAGGCTTGAATTCTCCATGAGGATTATGCAACGATCTCTATTTCCCTTTAAAACCTAATCGCCTTCTTAAATATTTCTATTTCGAACCTTTTTGTTAAATGCACGAGCAATTCTTCGACGATAGATTTGAATGTTATGCAAAGCTTCTAGTCGACGCTCATCTGTGAATGCAAACGCATCAGAATGAGTTATGTACCATTCTTTTGAGATTTCACTTTTTGTTATGACCCTGAGAGATTATATCTCCACCTCAACTGGTAGGACTGGCTCAATCCCATAAACCAAAGAATACGGGGTTATTCCGGTTGAAGTTCTGATTTATATTTTATAACCCCAGAGGGCATATGGTATTTGGTCATGCTATTCTCTAGATTTCTCCGTCATATTTTCACAATGGTCTTGATTGTCTTATTGGTTGCTTCCAACGCTCCATTGGTTTTAGGATGATAAGGTGATGACCGATTATGCTTGATTGCATACTTTGTGAGAGTTGTTTGATCACAAATTTCGAGATGATTTCAAAAGCTATGCCATACCAACATATAATGTTGTTGATCACAAATTTCGAGACTTGTTTTGCCCCTAGCTATGAAAAGATGCAACTTCAACCCACTTCGAAAAGTAAACAATTGCTAGAAGAATATACCAATGCCCATTTGAAGTCTTTGTTTGAATTAGTCCGATTATGTCTATGCCCCAACTCGAAAATGGCAAAGGAGAGGTCATATTATGTAGTGACACAAGTGGCAAATCATTGAGGTTAACAAATATCTGACATTGCTTGTAAGTGCGGACAAAATGTCCTTCCACTCATATCGGGTCCACATTCACCTCCATGGACTTCTTCCACAATGGCTTGCTTTTTCTTCTCATTCATGGAGAGTTGTAGAGTACCATCGAACTTTTTCCGATATATTCTGCCTTTTTATATGATAAAATGAGCAACTAGCCTTCTGATAGCTATATGGTCCTTTTTTCCACTTCCCTCTGGATAATATTGCATAGTATGCTGAAAATTCTTGATATCCGTATACAAGGCATCATCATCTTCTTGTTGAGCCAATGTGGAAATAATTTGAGCTACCATCACTGTTGGCCCTTTTCTTTCTTCAATCAAAACTAAGTGGATCATTGTAACATTCTTCCATGTCAAATTAACAGCGAGATTGGCTAAAGCATCAAAAAACTATTTTGTTCTCTATCGAGGCAGATGTTTGAAACTGATATCATCAAAATAAGGGATCAATGTGTACGGCTGAAATCTCTCATATCTAACTCTTCGATCCCAATTGTTTGATATACAATGAGCTTAGCGTCTCCATATACAATGATATGTCTTGCCCATGCTACCAAATCGGCTTTTACTCCGTATATGTAGGCTTGATACTCATTTGTATTTTTGTTGTAGGGAAATCCAACTTGGCGGCAAATGGAACATGGACTCCTTTAGGATCTACTAATAAGACCCCTACTCCATTATATCTCCTATTAGATGCTCCATCAAAGTACATACACCATTTTGGATTATCAATGAATAATAAGTACTCATCAGGGAATGCATCATCATATTCATCTCCTGTCACCGGTCCTTTTGCTAGGGCTTCATACATGGCTCTTCCTTTAACATATTTCTGACTGACACACTATATATCAAACAAAGAAAAAGCATTTTATCTTGCCAATCTTTGACAAAGAATGAGTTTCTTGAACAAATACTTGAATCGATTAAGTCACGAGATCAGGTAAGTGGTATGAGCTTGAAGGTGATGCCTCAACTTCTTTATGGCATAAACCAAAGAAACACATGCTTTTTTCCAGTGGCATATATCTTTTGTCATACTCCGGAAATTTCTTGTTGAGATACTATATATCAACCTCGTTCTTTGTTCCCTCTTAACATTAGGTTAGCAAAGCTCCCATAGCCGTTTTTGTGATAGTGAGGTACAAAATGAGGGGTTGTTTTGGTCTAGGTGACATTAGAACAGGTGGATTTAAAAGGTACTCTTTCATGGAATCGATAGCTTCTTGACATTCCTCATTCCACTCATGGGATGCCCCTTATGAGTAGCTTAAATATAGTTTCACATCTCATAGTGAGTTGTGAGATGAACCTACTGATATATTAAATTCTGCTTAGGAATCCTCTTTTTTTTTTTAAAAAAAAATTTGGAGGAGGTAGCTCTTGAATAGATTTTACCTTTTCAGAGTCCACTTTAATATTGTCCTCGGTGACAATGAATCCCAACCATTTTCTTGAAATGACGCCAAATACATACTTATGAGGATTTAGCCTTATATTTTATATTATACTTTCAAAGAATGACCTTAGTGCAAGAATATGCCCCTCACAATCTTCACTTTTCACGATCATGTCATCTACATAAACCTCCACAATGTCCTAGATTAGGTCATGAAGAATAGTGGTTGCAACCCTTTAATATGTGGCTCCGGCATTCTTGAGACCAAAAGGCATATTTCGGTAGCAGAGAGTGATGAAAGACGTTTTTATCATGTCTTCTTGCGCCATGAGCATTTAATTGTATCTTGAAAATCCATCCATGAAGGAAAAAATTGCATGACTAGCTGTACTATCCACGAGAACAACGATTTGGGGTAGAAAAAAGATATCTTTTAGTGATGCAACATTCAAATCACGAAAATTAATGCACACTCGAACTCTTCTATCCTTTTAGGAACAATAACTATATTGACGAGCCAACTCAAATGCTTCACTACGTGGATGATTCTGGCATCAAGTTGTTTCTGGATGTGTTCTTTCACTTTCAAACTAACCTTTAGTTTCATTTGTCGA
The DNA here is from genome assembly GCF_026745355.1 of Beta vulgaris subsp. vulgaris. NCBI lineage: Eukaryota > Viridiplantae > Streptophyta > Magnoliopsida > Caryophyllales > Amaranthaceae > Beta > Beta vulgaris. The sequence continues at coordinate 22,194,730 of NC_079204.1, read as the reverse complement.
AGCTTTTGTTGCTTAAACTTCCTTCCAGGTTGCAACAGAATGCAATGGTCCGTAGTTTTTCTATAACACTAGGCATATCAGCGTAAGACCATGGAAACACAGCTACATACTCTTTTAATAATGCAATAAACACAGACTGTTTAATTGAGGAGATGGTTAAACCTATTTTGACTTCATTTACAACATTTTTCTTACCAATATTAGTTACAATAGATTTTTACATGTGTATTATATATGTTTCAGTTGCATCAAGTGATTCATCATTATTAAATTCAATGTCAAAAATGACATTTTGCATGCAAATGGACATAGATAAAGTTTCTCATTAATTTCCTTAGTATCAGAATAATCTTCTAGTTGAGTATGCAAGGTAGATTGGCTGGAAGATGAGCTATCGGTATGATACCCATCTGAAAAGGGGTGAAAAAGTAGTTTCATGAAATGGTTGTGAAGGATGGTTTCCTAAAAACATTTAAATTCAATAAGTCTGTCTTTTGCCTGACACTCAATACCCCATTTATATTCAATGCTTTCGGCATAAGGTATTAACAAAGACACCGAGTCAAAATCCTCTTCTTCAGAAGACTCAAAAATGAAAAGTTTCTTAAGGACTCCATGTTCCATATTATCCACCCATTCATTTGCCTTATTCATTCCTTGTTCTTGGACAAACCAACTTTTGATTAAGTCCAAATTCCTAGCTTCATTGAAGAATATTTCCAATCTCAGTAAAATCTTATGTTCTTTTCTACTAAGCCAAGGTTTTAGAAACTCATAGTATGGTTTAGTATCTTCTTACAGGATGAACTAACCATTGAGGGTTAAAGAAGGCTCTTTGATGTTATAAGAAGTGTTGCCAGCATCATATATCTTAATCCATGTTGATTTTGCTTATCTACTATGGGGATTAGTTGCTTTATCCCCCTACCATCATGCCCTAATTCGAGTCCTTTAGTATAACCCATTTTCATCATGATTTAAAGACCTTTTGACAGAGGTTGCGTGGCCAATTCTACAAGCTCTTTGACTGCATTTGTGGATATTGTCGAGGCTTTTATTTTCTGATGGCAATTTGGTCATCCTTAGAAAAAGGACGGATTTCTTATTCGTGGATTGGACCTAAAAGTAGAGAAAAAGAATTAAAAGAAACAGAAGAAAGCTACATATTGCAGAATGGATTACTAAATAAGGAAATTTTCTAAATCGATTTTGACTCCATTTGGAATGATTTTACTGTCATTGGGGGTTGATATCAAATGTTTTTTTTTTTTATCATTTTTCCATTCCCTGGTTTAGGTTTGAACAAAGACAAAAAATATAGAAATTAGGGCATGTATCCCCATTGACATCTCAATTCAGCATTATGAAATTGTTCCTATGATGACTAGCATCTTGAGTTCTGATCACACATCTTGAAATACAATTTTTAATACATTTGAGTCGAATCCGAAGGCTGCCTACATATCCCCATTGCTCTATGTGCATTTTACGGGGAATCAGATTTAGCATAGTTCGTTATTTTAAAAGAAGCTAAAGTTTTTTTTATTGAATATAGCAACTGCACTCATATTGAGCTACTTACATACCCCAGGTGTTACATAGGTGGAGTGATCTCACAATGCAAGTGTACTTGATAATGGGGATTTAAACTGCATGCAGTTCTTTTATAATAATAAGCCGAAATATTTCTTTTCTTTTATTATGATAGGCTACCCCCCCCCCCTACAGGATGTTTATTGAAGATTTTTCCTCTTCTGTCATCTGATAGGCATGAGGCAATGAAGTAGCTTTACGGTAGACGATAGTAATGTTTGTGATATGCTTAATGCGATAACTGAGAGCAGGACATTAGTTTGTGACGTGACCATGAAACTGATGATAATGGTAGTACTTGTGGAGATTCAACCCTAAAGGGCGTGCCCCGAGCATCGAGGAAGTAGGTGAATCTGACCTTGTTCAACTAGTTTATGAAAAATATCGACTTGGGATTGCAGTTGAGGGCATGACGACACTTTCCTCGTGAGCATTTCTTTATGGGTTGGACTCATGATTCCTCGATCAATCAGGTTTTGAACTTTGTAGTAAATATCATGCCATCAGTCAGTGTCATGTCCAAACTGGCGATAATAAGTGCAGTGTTTGCTCATGTCTGTTCCAGGAATGGGTAAGCAGTGCACGTATGCTTGGGCTTAAATTATACCTTGGATCCGAAGACAATCATACACCATACTCAATGGTTCATTCATCTTAGCAAGGACCCTTGGATTTGTATTGGGAATTTCAAGACTTTTCTAGGGTCGCTTTTCTTGCAATTTCAGAGCATCGATGTCGAATCCATATGGCTCCATGTAGCCGAGGAAGGTGTACTTTATGGTAACCATGCGACGGTAACCATGAATTCCCGATCGACAATTGGGAAATGAAGTTGTGCGCAGATATGAGTGCATCTCGAACAAAAGTGAGAGAAGGTTTCTAAGGCGCTTTGACGCAAGGTGACTAGCTTCAACTTCTTAACACCAGTCTATTTATCCTCAAGAGCCCAATTAATGAAAGATTGACTAGCATTTTACCAACTAGCTCTATCTCCATAATCCAAAGAGTAGTACTAGTCTAGAGTTGGTTTTTATACACTCATGTAAAAAAGCATAGGGTAATCTTCATCTGGTATCCCACATGGGTGCAATGTATTCATAAAACAACCAAGTGGGAAAATGGATCATCGTTCCATTCAAATTTTATGAACTGTGGCAATTCACGATATTGATCTTCATGTTGACTAGGCATGCTACATTAGAGTTCAGGTCAACATCGTCAGTTCTAGATCTTTTCTTTGACTCACTATCATAATTGCCTTCCATTTTTGGAGGATTTCCAATCCAGGATTCTTCTAGTGGTTTAGATGACGTATTATGTGTGCTGATGATTTGAGCTCCTACCTCTTCTTCGTCGTTCTCACTTGGTTCATACTCTGGCTTTGCTTCTTTAGCACTTACATCTGGTGTGGCCACTAGGATCTCATTCATCCATGAATTTTCGAGCCCTAGTAGAATACAGTGGATGGTGTAACCATCCAACCTAAGGCCCTCAACTTTGTTCAGATACAATACAAATTTCCCGATGTTGGAGATGGTCATAATTTATGGTTCACCAGAAATATTCACAGCATCATGATCAGTGAGAAGCTTTATCTTCTGATGTAGAGTGAAGACTACTGCTCTATTTTCATGCAGCCACGGTCTTCCTAATATGAGGTTGAAACATGCCTGAATGCCAATGACCATGAATTCCACCTTCGTTATAACAGGACCACCTTCAATGAGGAGGTTGATTAAACCTATTACTTCTCTCTTGGCATTTTCATATGGTCTCATCCCTTAATTGGAGGGTACCAGATCTTCTTTTGAATAATCGAGTCTTGTTAGCACACGTAGAGGGCAAACATTGATTACGGAGCCATTGTCGATCAATACTCTAGGTATCTCCCGTCCATTGCAGCTTATAGTGACGTGCAATGAAATGTTGGGCACTACTGAAAAAAAATAAAGAGCTGCGGTCAAAACAGCCTTAAGGACTGTGTTTTTGGCCAGCAGCCCTTCAGCAAAAAAGAAGGGTTGCGGTTTTCGCCCGCAACCCTTCTAAACGAAGGGCTGCAGTTTTGGGTAACAACCACATCGCTTCAATTGCAGAACGGCTGCAGTTGAATAAAAAACCGCAGCCGTTCGTTCTGAAAAAGGTTGCGAGTTGTGCATAAACCACAACCCTTTTTACAAGGGCTTTTTTTCAAAAAAACCTTCTAGCAGCTACAACCCCACCCCAGCCCATGCCACCCCTTACCCCACCCCCTGTCAATCCCCTGCCAACCCCTACTGGCAGCAGCACCCTTGCCAGCCCAACACCCCAGCCCTGCACCCACTGTGGCAGCCCCCAGCCCAACATCTTCATTTCAAAAAACAAAAAAAAAAAACGAAATGCAATAATAATATCACAAAGGCTTCACGTAACTAACTTTAAATATACTTTAATAATGTATGAAGTGTAGAAAGAATGGATAAAATACCAACATATTAATTAGCTAAAAAATGTACAACAAAGGAAAATACCAACTAGATCTAGCTAATTATATCGCAAAAATCCTCCCAAAATGTATATCATAAGCAATCGTCACAAAGTTAAGCCGCCAACTTATCCCGAATTTCATTTAATTCATCCATGTTGAAGGCCATTGAACTTTTATTCATATAAACCTTGCAAAATAACAAAGGAATAAAATACATAATATAAGAATTCACTCATTTACCTTAGTTAATAGTTCTAAAAATTACATATACCTTCCCGAAACTCAACCAATACTAAATTGAAAGTTTAAAATCTATACAATAATTATATTATACCTTATATAGTCATATTAGAAAAAAAAAAACTAGAGTTAAATGACTTACAATATAATAATTGGACGCGAAATGGCTAAAATAGGCCTAAAATAATATTTATGTTCCCGAAATTTGACCATCAACTAATTCAAGCCTAAAAATCTACACAATAGTTAAATTATACCTCATATTATCTTTTTGAGAAATAATTTGGGTCAAATGACTCGAGAAGTGCAAATTGGACGCGAATCGGCCAGAATAGGCCAAAAATCACATTTACGTTCCCGGATCTCGACCAACAACTAATGCAAACCTAAAAATATACACACTAGTTATATTATACCTCATATTCTCATTTTCAAAAATAATTTGGGGTCAGATGACTTAAGAAGTACAAATTGGACGCGAAAAAGGCTAAAATATGCCTAAAATCACATTTACGTTCTCGAAATTCGACCAACAACTAATGCAATCCTACACATTTACATACTACTTATATATATATATATATATATATATATATATATATATATATATATATATATATATATATATATATATATATATATATATAATGTGATGAAGCAAAATAGTGGATGAAGTCGTCTTCGAGTAGCAAAAGCTCCTATATAGAAATTTTTTTTGCTACATACTTATACACATCTAACATGAATGTCGTTGGATGCATGTTTTGTTGAACTTTAGTGTCCGCAACAAGATGATGGAGTTGCATGTAGCTATTACGTGATGAGGTTCATGTTCGATATCATCGCATTGCACTAACATCGATGATCGTCAAACAGTATGTAACTTATTAGTATACTTATACACATCTAACATGAATGTCGTTGGATGCATGTTTTGTTGAACTTTAGTGTCCGCAACAAGATGATGGAGTTGCATGTAGCTATTACGTGATGAGGTTCATGTTCGATATCATCGCATTGCACTAACATCGATGATCGTCAAACAGTATGTAACTTATTAGTATATGTTAGTTTAGATTAGATCGATGGGTAATAGTTAATTGCTTTAGAAACTGAAGTAGCACATATTCGCAAAAAAGGTCATTTTAGGCCTATTTTCGCCTTTTCACGTCCAATTATTAGATTATATATATATATATATATATATATATATATATATATATATATATATATATATATTGATGTATTGCACTAACATTGATGTAATCTTTCGCTTCGACTTTGTTTTTTAAGCAATTATACGATGAATTGAGTGGATTCTTTGCATATGAAACATTTACCTTCACTTTCTTATTAGGTGAACATGCCTTCTTTGCCCTCCTGTCATATGATCCGACCTTCCCCGAAACCAAGTAATTAGTTAAAAGTAAAGATATTACTAACTATATATATATATATGTATGTTAATCATTGTACCTCATTTGAAAACCGTACCAATTAACGCGGTCATAGAACATAACTGCCAACTACATGGCTCAGTAAATGTAGATCAACTTTTGGTTGCAGTAGCGGAAGAGGTAATTCTTTAAACCAGACACAATTTCATAGAGGTTGACCTCATAGTGATTATCGTCCAATAACTTGTTATGCAATCGTACTCCGTCACTAGGGGGTTGTGCATGGCCATATGCTACCATAATGAAACATCAGAACCATCTCCTCGAGCTAAGAAATCGCATGCAGTCTCCTTGAAAAAAATCCATTTATATTAGTTCATTTAAAAACTCCATTGAAAAAAAAAAGCAATAGTTGTTTAATAAAGCAAAGTGATTAAGTGATTACCTTCAAATGGGGTACTGGACGTGGATTAGACAGAGGTATCGTTTGATCATCGAATGCTCATGGATCACCACTCGACTATGGAATAATAATACTACTACCCTTCTTTAATGAAAAAGTCGGTAAACCCATTTGCTCCAATATGGCGTTGAAGTTATGTATCATCTCGTCCCTCAGCTCCTCCTAAATTGTAGCCTTACTAAACTCTACATCTACAGTCGTCGAATCAACACTACTTACACTTGATTTTGCCGCTATAGTGTATTGATCACCATATACCTTTCTCAAACCAAGGCGGACACCTCTTATGCCCCTCATGCATCTAATGTGGTCCTTTCCAGGAGTTTCGTGCAATGCATCAATGTGTGCTTTAGGAGTGAACTCACCGGATGCCTATTTTACCTTCAAGCCAATCTCTATAAGGGTAAGACAGAAATTATCGTGAATTAAAAAGTTATATTATACCTTATATAACCGTAATAAAAAAGAAATTGGGGTTAAATGACTAAAAAAACTAATAATTGGACGTGAAATGAGTAAAATAGGCCTAAAATGACATATACGTTCCCGAAATTCAACCAAAAAAAAATTAAAGGTGAAAAAATCTACACACTAATTATATTATACTTTATATATGTCATAATCAATAAGAAATTAGGGTTAAATTACTCAAAATCGAATAATTGGACGTGAAATGGCCAAAATAGGCCTAAAATTACATTCACGTTCCTGAAATTCAACCAACAATAAATTGAAGGTAAAAATTCTACACACTACTTAAATTATACCTTATATAGTCATATTCCAAAAGAACTAGGCGTTAAATGACTCCAAACCTAATAATTGGACGCGAAATGGCCAAAAGAGGCCTAAAATGACATTGACGTTCCCAAAATTCAACCAAAAATAAATTGAAGGTTAAAAATCTACACAATACTTATATTATACCTTATGTAGTCATATTTAGAAATAAATTGGGGTTAAATGACTCAAATCTAAGAATTGAGAGCAAAATGGCCAAAATAGGCCTAAATAACAATTACGTTCCCGAAATTCAATAATATAATTTGAAGTAGGGGACATGATTATTATAAATATTTACATTCTACCTCATATTATCATATTCAACACAAAATTGTGGTTACATCACTTGGAATACAAGCAAAAGAATAGTTTTAGTGTGATTACAATAGTGTTGGCTATCTGTTCTGTACCGGAATCAGTCAGGACTCGTTTTCCCTTTGCATCAACCACACGCATCGAACACCACCAATCGAGGACTCTATCTAGTTTCCGAGCCTGTGTAACTGTGGTGGTAAAGCTAGTCCCCGTTGTCGTAGTTGACCCCATTATGGGGGTAATGAGCGAACATCCACTTCACTCTCGTCTCATTGTACGAAAGAGCACCCTAATGATGATAATACTTCCTAGCTTTTGCATTCGCACTACTTTTCTCACGTCTTGCCTAAAACACAATTATAAAGAAAGGTTAGACAATAATATTGGAGATAAGTGTAGTTTAATATTAATAAAATATTCTTATAATAAATTATAGGGTAGTGTTTTTGGCAACAAATGTTTCCCGCTTTTCATGTTTGATACTTTTCCATATCTGAAATGGTAATTAGGAGGGTTTGCCTGATGATTCCAGTGAAGCTTGAAAACTGGATGACGTTTCTTCGCCGTAGATTTTCTTCTTCTTAGTATCTACTACTTTCCTCCGCTTGGTGATCGACCTAGACACCAACTTAATGTTGAAATATTTGAATCTGTTGGCAACCGCTGATAAATTAGGCTCTTCTTAGCTTCATCATCTTCGACATTGAAAATATTCTACAACAAAACGCATTTAAAAATTGTTTTTCGCGGTTGTTGTAATTTATACGCTATCATTAATATTACACTTATATTTAACTAAATAATTAAGAAAGTAAACGTTATTGTACGTGAATCTTAGCATAGCATCATCACATAGACACTTCTTGAAGCCCTCAAGTACCTTTTTCCAATACTTATGACGCATTTTCCACAAGGTTGACCCAAATGATCGTACTCGAAAGTCATAGATGTGTGATTCCCTAGTGACTTTGTAGGTCCCCTTCCTTTTCTGTTTTTTGTCGCGAACGATTTCCTACCAATTTGTGGCGCTTTTGAAACTCTTGAACTTTGTGCATTTATTTCTTTATCGCGAGGTTGGTCTTGCACGTAATCCTTTCCCATGAGAGCGTTTTTATCCGCTCTGCTGTCAAGCGTAGTAATGAACTCATCCTTAAGATCCCAATCCTCGAGATCACCTTATCCTGTTCCTTTCTCTCATCATATGACTCATCCTCGATCATATGTTCACAACCTGAGCTCCCATCCATGTGCACATCCGTCATCTCCCGCAAAATTTTCAAATATCTGCATTAATATATATAGCTCAAGAAACAAAAAATTACGAGCCGCACTAAGGGGCAAGGAGTGGGCATGGGGTTGGTGAGGGGTGTGCAGGGAGTGGGAGCTATGTGCAGTGGAGGGGAGGGGTGGGAAGGGGTGGGGGGTCGTGCAGGGGTGGTGGAGGGGTGGGCAAGGGGTTGGGGAGGGGTGTGCAGGGATGGGGTGGCAAAAAATGGGGGGGTGTTTCTGTGCAGGGTGTGTGAGGGGTGCGGGGGAGGGGAGGGGTAGGCAAGGGGTTGAGGAAGGGTGTGCAAGGATGGGGGAGGGGTATGCTGGGGTAGTGGTGTGGGAGGGGTTGGTAGGCATGGGGGGTGTTTGTGTAGGGGTGAGGGAGGGGTGTGTGTGCAAAGGAGGGGTATGTAGGGGTGGGGGAGGGTGTGGTTGGGAGGGTTGGGGTGCTAGCAGTGGTTTGTGCAGGGGTGGGGGGTGTGTAGGGGAGGAGAGGGGTGGGAAGAGGTGTGCAGGGGTCTTTGCATGGGTGGGGGAGGTTATGTTGAAGAGTGTTATCACGTCGGAGAGTTTGGTTTAATTTTTACAACCTGGACACGACGACTTTTCAACAACCTCAGACATAGACTCAAAAATATGAGGTCGTTTACGCGACTCATCTTTTACCTCGTTTATCATATCATCTACCCGATCCCTATCATCATTCCCATACTCATCATTCCAATTATCATCCCCGACCTCATCAACGAGCTCTAAATCCTTCTTTTCCTTACATTGCTCATTATTCTAAAGCTTCCTATATGCTTCCCCTCTTCACCATGCCAAACCCATACGTGATATTGAGGCCTAAACCCACGGCAAAAGACATGTTCCATAAGGAAATTTATAGTACTAACCTTGCTCACAATTCCACAATTGACACAAGGACAATAAAAGTCGACTGCTCCATAGGATGCTTGATATAGTAATGCAGATTTACAGAATTACGAGACCCCATTCACAAACTCAATCGATTCACGACTACCATACATCCAAGTACGATCCATTTCATTCAAGAAGACCTCTAATAATAATTAAACACAAGCAATAATTATAGTGCATCAATCATTGTGTAGTTACATACACAAGCAAGAAAGTCACATATTCAAATCACACAGAGACACATGCAAGCTAAGATAGTGACATGTTCAAATATATGCATGCAACTGAAGGTCCTTATCACTACAACCTAACCCATCCTTGGAAGTCTAATCTCACTAGTGAATATATGCCAACATTTCAATTCCAAGGAAATCTGGCAGTATTTCCCTATAGTTCTGTTCTCCAAGTACACAATGTAGATACACTAGTGGAAAAATAAGGAAGGATTGTGGTTAAAAAAGGCCCTTAGGGCTGCGTATTTTGACAGCAGCCCTTTCCATAGCAGCCCTTCGACATAAAGGAAGGGTTGCGGTTTTCAACCGTAGCCTTTCACAAGGAAGGGTTGCGGTTTTACACACAAATGCAGCCCTTTTGGTTTAAAAGGGCTGCGTTTTTGGACTAAAAACGCAGCCCTTCTTCAAGTGAAGGGTTGCGTTTTTAATTCAAAAACGCAGCCCTTTTAGACCAAAAGGGTTGCGTTCGTTTTAAAAAACGCAACCCTTCTTAAGGTTAAGAGTTGCGTTTTTAGTCCAAAAACGTAGCCCTTTTCGTTAAGAGGCTGCAGCCCTTTTAGACTAGAAGGCTGCGTTTTATAAATCGCAGCCCTTCTTATTGTGAAGGGCTGCGGTTTTTATCCTAAAACGCAGCCCTTGGAGGTAAGAAGTGCTGCGTTTTAGGATAAACACCGCATTCCTTTGTGTTTTTTTTTTTTTAAAAAAAAATAATAAATCTGATGCACTACTCCCACCACACCCTGGCCTGCACTCCCCAGCCAGTAGCCCACCCCCCACACCCTGAACTCCCCAGCCCCTACCCACCCAGCCCACCCCCTGCCCACCCCCCACACCCAACCCTTTCCACCCCAGCCAACCCCCTACCCACACCCAGGATCACCCCTGCAGACCCCCCTGCCAACTTGCGCACCCCTGCACACCCCCTGCCAGCCTGCCCACCCCCTGCCCACACCTAGACCCATCCCTTCCCACCCCAACCCACCCCCTGCATGCCTGCCAGCAGCCCTGCACACCCCTGCCATCAGCCACACCCCTACCAGCAGCCCTGCACCCCCATCCCCAGCCCACCCTCTGCCAACCCCTCCACCCAGCAGCCCCCACCACCCCACCCCCACCCAAAACCTCCCTTCACACAAAAAAACCCGATGAAAATGCAATAATATATGACAAGTTTTTGAACATAATAATTAACTTCAAATATATATTTAATAATGTTAAAAGTGTACATTGAATTAATACAAACTAGGAGATTCGGGCTACAATGTATCATAAGCAATCATCGGTGATGTGGGACACATCAGCTTCTTCGCATAATAGTACGACTTTGGTAGTTCATTTCCATCAGGGAGCATATCAGCTAAAACTTCCAGCAACAATGTGAAACTAGAGTCCGTCCAACCATCTTTCGACTTAATGTTGAACAGTGTTACCACCGTGGAAAGTTTGGTGTACTGTGTACAACTTGGATACAACGGCTTCTCAACAACGTGAGACATAGTCTCAAAAATACGAGGTCGTCTACACAACTAATCTTCAACTCGTGTATCATCTCGTCTACTCGATCCCTATCGTCATCTCCAAACTCATCATCCAAATTCTCATCCCCTAATTCATCATCCTTCTTTTCTTCACATACATCATTCTTTACTCTAGAGCTTCCTATATACCTCCCCTACTCACAATGTCAAACCCATACGTGGTATTGAGGCCTAAACCCACGGCAAAAGACATGTTCCTACAGAATTATATACTAACCTTGCTCACATTCACAATGACACAAGGACAATAAAAGTCGACTGCTCCATAAGATGTTTGATATTAATGCAGTTTACAAATACGAGACCCCATTCACAAACTCAATCGATTCACAACTACCATACATCCAAGTACGATCCATCTCATTCAAGAAGACCACCTCTAATAATTAAACACAACCATTCATTATAATGCATCAATCATTATTTAAGTACATACACTCACATATTCAAATCACACACGTACAGAGCAAGCTAAGATAGTGACATATTCAATTGTATGCATCCAGCCGAAGGTCCTTATCACTCCAACCTAACCCATCCTTGGACGTCTAATCTCACTAGTGAATGTATGCCAACTTTTCAATTCTAAGGAAAATCCGGCAGCATTTCCCTACAGTTCTCCAAGTACACAATGTAGATAATTGCTTATCTACATATGTACCCAGAGAACAATGTAGAGAAACGATAAGCCAAGAATTTCCTCAGAATTGAAAAGAAGACACACATTCACCACCTAAGTGAGATCAAACGTCCAAGAACAGTCCCAAACCGAGGACTATTCAAGACTTACTCCTAATGAGTAAGTCTTGAACGGGTATCTAGGCATAGATGATGATTCAAACAACTTGTAGATTTCATAGCTAAATTACATTGCGTTTTCATACAATCTCCTATCAAGAATATACAAACATTATAAAAAATACATATATACATCAATAAATTATCACAACTTAATCAATTTGAAGCAAATGACAACTTTGTCTCATTAACAAATTAAATCAAACAAAAAAGACAACAAAATAAACTAGTTACCTCTTAACACCAACGACGAGCAATGAAGAGAGATGATATAATTGGAACTTTATTTGCCTTCCTTAGCCTCTTCTTCCTACAATTAACAAAACCCACATTGAAAATTAATCATTTAATTCAATTAAGAAAAACAAAATTAACTTAAAAACAAGATTAATTCATACTTAATCTTACTGCCGCTTGTGGGTTGTGACGTTGCGTAGTGGAGGAGAAGCTCCACACCCTAAACCACTCAAATTGTGGATAAGAGAAGAGAAGAGAAGATAAGAGAAGGGTAGTGGTGATGGTGGAGGTCGCGGCTGCACGAGGTGGGTGATGCGCAAGGTGGTGGTGGAGCAGTGGTGGACAGTAGTGGTGCGCAAACCCACTCGAATTAAGGTGGTGGGCAGCATTGGTGAGCAAACCCACTCGAATTAAGGTGGTGGGCAGCAGTGGTGGTGGAGCAATGTGGTGCGCTGCAATATCGTGGTGGTGGTTCAAAGGGGTGCACAAGGTGGTGGTGGAGCAGGTGGTGGTCCACTCGAATTAGGGATTTTCACGCAATGTGGTGCGTAAAATTTTTCTAAGGGAGGGAAAGGAAGAATTATGCTTGGGTAGTACTGTATATGCGCGCAATTAGAATAAAAAAAAACTACAAGGAAGGGTTGCGCTTATCCAAAAAACGCAGCCCTTCGTAACAGAAAGGCTGCGTTTTTGGGACAAGCGCAACCCTCTGCGCTGGATTAAAAAACGCAACCCTTCTAACTATAAGAAGGGCTGCGTTTTTTGTCAAACACAACCCTTCTATCTGAAGGGCTACGCTTGTCCCAAAAATGCAGCCCTACAAGAAAGAAGGGTTGCGTTTTATATAAATCCGCAGCCCTACAATAAAGAAGGGTTGCGTTTTTAAGAATACGCAGCCCTTCCAGCGTAGCGCTTCCTTTTCTTTCCCCTAGTGATAATTGCTTATCCACATATGTACCCACAAAATAATGTTGAGAAATGATAAGCCAAGAATTTTCTGAGAATTAGGAAGAAGACACACAGTCACTACCTAAGTGAGATCAAATGTCCAAGAACAGTCCCAAACCGAGGACTATTCAAGACTTACTCCTAATGAGTAAGTCTTGAATGGGTATCTAGGCATATGATGATGATTCGTCATAACTAAACTACAATGTTTTCATAAAATCTCATATCAAGAAACATACATACATTATAAAAAATACATATATACATCAATAAATTATCATAACCTAATCAAATTGAAACACATGAAAAATTTATCTACCTCATCAACAAATAAAATTAAAAAACAAGAAAATTAAACTAGTTACCTCTTAACACCAGTGACGAGAAATGAAAAGATAAGATATAGTTGGAATTTTATTTACCTTGCTTAGTATCTTTTTCCTACAATTAACAAAATTCACATTGCACATTAATCACATAATATCAATTAAGAAAAGCAAAACTAACCAAAAACCTAGATTAATTCACCATAAACTATATTAATCACATAATACAACCCCTCCCAGCCCTCCCCCACCCCCACAAACACCCTCCCCACCCCTTGCCCACCTTCCCCAGCCCTCCCCCACTCCCTTCCCACCCTCCCCCATCCTTCCCAACTAAACGAACTTGTTCACTCTTACCTTAAATTAACTAAACGAAACTCACTTGTATTAATATTATAATTAAAAATGATCTTGTTCTAAACTTTTTCAGTCCATTATTCTATAATTTCATTTGCATTAATGTTTTGGAAAGTAAAAAATATGAAAAAGAGGAGAGAGAGTGAGAGAGAGGAATTATCGGAAGAGGAGGAGAAGAGAGAGTGAGAAGGTGGCGCTGTGTTGTGGTGGTGGTGACGATGCATCATGCGTCACTGCATGCAACCCACTAAAATCGACCCATTAAGAGAAGAGAAGAGAAGAGAGGAGACTTGTCGCGATTTTCCGGTGTTAGGGCTCCAGTGAGAAGAGAAGAGAATAGGAGACTTATCGTCGGTGGTTGAGTTAAGGGTCCGGTGAGTGAGAGGGAGTGAGCGAGTGAGAGAGTGAGAGTGAGGGAGTGAGTGAGAGCGAGGGAAATTTGAGGGAGTAAGTGCGTGTGCGCAAATTCTAATAAAATGAAGGGCTGAGTTTAGCCCTTCATCGTAGCCTTCGAAAGTGAAGGACTGCGATTTTTAGGCTAAACGCAAAGTGAAGGGTTGCGGTGAGCCCTACACCGCAACCCTTCCAAAACGAAGGGTTGCGGTTTTTTGGCAAAAAGCAGCCCTTCACTTAAAGGGATGCGGTTTTTTGGCTAACCGCAGCCCTTCATTCTTAAGGTTTGCGTTTTCTAAAAAATGCAGCCCTTAAAGCACAACCCTTTCATTTTTTTTCTCTAGTGGTGGTTAACATTATTAGGGAGATCATTGTTTGTGAACATGAGAGTTTGATCTACACCATGGATGAGCCACACCATTTGGTCAGGTGTTATGCAACTGCTTACTGAGGCTTCATTGAGGTGCTTTAGAACAATTGGCCTATGAGGCTGGCAATGTATTAACAACTTCTAGATGAAAACATTAGCATTTACTTCTTTCATGAGCTTGATATCATCATCTTCTTTATTACTATCCTCTGTCATTGGCTCCTCGCCTTTTTCGTTCATTCTCAATAACTCCAAAGGATTTTCATCTGCCAAATAGGATGCTTTAAAATGGCGACCTGCTCTATTTAAATAAGATATATCCACATACTCCTTGTCACTAAGATCATCGAGGCAGATAGGGTGTCGGTAGGTATCTGGAGTGTTGAAATCACCTCCAATGCTTTTCTCCACAATTGTCAAGACTGAATAGGCATCTTCATCGGCATCGGAGTCTAAGATGAAGAATGCACCATCATAATCTAAGGTTCCACAAATATTAGAGAATGACTCCTTATTGAGACTGAAATTGGGGGCTTTACAAGGCACATTTTTGAGCTTTTCTTTAGTGGAATAGTCATAGGCCAGACAGTTTAACCTATGAATATTGGCATTTTGTACGTAAATTTGGGGAAGAGTGTTCCAGATTAACTAGACTGGATCACATACATCTGTCTGATAAAGGAGAGATTGCATTAATGGTAAATGAGAGTTTATGATTAGGAAGGGGTTTTTTTGTGATGTTGGGTTGAGAGTCATTTGATATACTAGAAGTGGATCCCAAAGAGAGTTTCCATCATCCACAAGATTTTGAATCTGATGCTTGAGGGTCGTGCAAATTTTAGTATTATGCCCTGGTGTTTGGTGATATTCACAGTTTTGGTTAGGGTCATAACTAAGGGTAAGGATTTTTAGGAGATGGGCGTAGATTTAATTGTTGAATGAGACTGACCCTTTTTAGCCTGGAAAGAGTTCAAGGGAGTGAATTTCTTTTGTGGTCGTAATTGGAATGCGGAAGATACGCCAATGTCATGGATCGCATTAGTTATTTTAGGAGTTGTTGAATCATTATTTGGGGCTCTTTTGTTATTTCTGTACTTTGGATTATAAGTAGTACCGCCAATAGGTTCATCCTTCTTAATGTCCCCCCTTTTCACAGCATCCTCAACTAGAGTTCCTGTAGCAATCAAAACTCTAAAGGTGGGGAAATATTTATACGCCATATGCTTCTTATAGACAAGTTATAGATTTTCAACAACCATTTGCAGTTGTTTCTCCATCTAGTGATGAACGAAGAAAATGTCTCATTAGGATTATGTGAGGTGGTCTCCAGACCCCTTATAGTAACATTAATCTTTTCGTTATACTTATACTGATTTGAAAATTCTCTGACTATGTCAGCTCAAGGGGATTTTTTTGTGATCTTAAAATTGAGGAACCAATGTGATGCAGCACCATCTAAATATTAGTTAAAGAGTTGGGCCATCAAGGATTCTTCCACTCCCCTACAAACTCATTGCCCCTACATACATCTTTAGGAAATTTGTTGGGCTACTAGTCCTATCAAACTTTGTCAGATTAGGCATCTTGAAACAATATGGGGAAGTGTTAACCCATGAATGACCATCCATGGTTCAGCCTTTGTCATGCCTTTTAAGACGTATTTAAGGTTAACTACTTCTTCCTGTACCTTAGTGGAAATTTCTCTCTCATTGTTATTCATAGGCTCAATGTGAAAAGGTGCAACTACTTCTAACTTAAGAGGAGAAGGAGGCATCTGGGCGTTCTGGCGCATTATACTCAACACAGTTTGCTCAATATTATCCTGTCGGTAAAGCATGGCATGGACAAGTCCTCGTAGCTCAGCCATTGGATCAGGTGGAGGGAATGAAAGAGAAATGATATATTTGAGAAAAAGTTTCTAACCCCAAAAGGTTATTTGTGAAAAGGACCAAGTTAAAATAGGATTTTTGTGGGGAAATACCACTAAAATTTTTTTTTTTAGAGGGAAGTTCCAATGAAAATACTTATGCTGGCAAAATTCTCAACTTTTCGGCGTTGACTTATTTTTCCGTCCTAAACATGGATTTGTTTTGTTTCACCTCCTCCCCCACCCCTAGGCCCTACCCACCGGAATTCTCCTCTACGACCCTAAGCCCTACCCACCGGAATTAGTTAAACGTTAAGGTAATCACCCTAATTAGTGAGTAACCGAGGTTTAAGATAATCACCCTAGTAATTAAATGAGAGCGAGGGGTTAAATTAATCACATAAATGAGTGATTAACCAAGATTTAAGATAAACACCCTAGTTACTGATTAAATATGATGAAAGGTTAAGGTACTATACCCTCATTAGTGATTAACGAAGGTTTAATATAATCACCATAATAAGTGTGATCAATATAATCACCTAGAAATTAAGTTGATCCATGCGTATGATAAATAAGTTAAAAATTTGTTTAAGAATTTTGTAATCAAAATATGTACCAAAGAATAAATGTGATCAATATATATTCTAAGGTTTCAAAACACCAAGATCAATGCATAATTACAATTACATTGTCGCAGTTACAATAATAACATGATACTCATAATTCATACTTTCACCCTAACCCTAGATAACAGACAACTCACGCACAAATCATGGAATCTAAACCTAAGACTCTGAAATTTATAACTAATATAGGGCTAAACATGATTAAAGGGTGATTAATAGAATAACAATAAGCAATTATGAAACTATAATATAAGAGATCTAATACTATGGGAGAGGAGAGATTAAAAATAACAAAGAGGAATAAAACTCAACAATTACAAAGCATATCAATAAAAGGTACCTTGAATGTATAGAAATCAACAACCTCGATCTGTAAATCCGAATTCTAAGAATAAGCAACGTATTTTTTTCTCTACGAAGAACCTTAAAATAACTCTCTCTAATTTTCTAAAATAAAGGATCATTGGAAAAATAAAATATAACATTCTTTTAATAGGCACGAAGCTTTACAAGATTTTCCGGAGAATAAAAGGTGTGGGCGCACAATAGAGAGTGGTGCGTGCGCACCAACCAAACTGATCTCAATGGACATCATTCTATCAAAAGGTGCGGGTGCACCATTGTAAGTGGTGCAGGTGCACCATTGTAAGTGGTGCAGGTGCACCATTGTAAGTGGTGCGGGCACACCTGTGATTCTGCTGTAGTGAGACAGTTCAACTTTAAATGCGCATAACTCCTTCGTTTTATATCCAAATCAAGCTTATAACCCAGTTTTTACAAAGATATCGAAACATGATTTCACCTCCAACAGAAATTTTCTTCATATGATTTTTGGTTTGAAGTTTACGTAATATCCTGAAAATTTAAACTTCCCTAAATTAATTAATAATAATTAGTGATTAAAATTTTCGTTTAATTATAAGGTATGACTAAATTTTGTTACTCTATATTCAAGTAAAGTAACAATTAATTCGTGAAATAAATATATCTTGCAAATAATAACAAGTTATGTTAGATTAAATAATTATATTAGTTAAAGCAAGAAAAGAAATAGTAATCAATTAACCGCTAAAGCTTTGCAAGTACTACTAATCCAATATTAGAACAAAATTAGTGCTATTAAGAATAAAAAGGAAAAGAAAAAGAGTAAAGAAAAGAAAAAGGAAATGAAAAAGGAAAAAGAAAAAGAAAACTCAAGAAAACAACAGAATACTATTTCATCAACATTTAAACCCATTTCCATTTTTCCTTCACAAACAACCCGACAATGGAGTTGTAATTCAGAACAGATTATTATACATAATCAAACTCAACTTCAATTAAAAAATTTCAATCCAAATCAAACACGTCAAAAAATCTAATATTTATCAAATCAAACCCACCCAAATTTCAGTTTTCTTCATCAAATCAACCCACCAAATTCATGAAATTTATCCCCCAACTATGCCTATAAATACCCATTATTTCTTCCCTCAATTCACCACCACCACCATTCCACTTTCTTCGCAGGAATCCCGCTAACCCTCGCCGGTAAAAAGCCACTAAAAACGCCCCCCAAAGCTTCTGTTTGTTTTTTGCAACTCTTTCTCCTCTGTTTCGGGACAGCCACCACAGCCACACCACGGCGTCGCCGCATTTCTGCGCCTCCTGCGCACCACCATCACACCTACCCACCGCCGCGATCTCCCTCACCCGCTCGCCTCTTCTTCTTATTCTTCTCTCTCTCTCTCTCGCCCCATCTTTCTCTCGTGTTTCTCTCTCTCTCCTCGTGTGCCACCGAACCCAAGCCCAAAACCGTCGGAATTCTGCGCCGACGAGAACGCCCTGTACCGCCCTACTGCCGGAGCTCCAGTACGCCGCACCCAACCTCTTTCCTCCCTTGTTTTCGTGTCTAAGCATAGGTATTCATACCTCTCTAACTTTGTTTTCATTCTGTTTATTTTGTTTATACAGTATGTGTTAAGGACAACATGGGCCGTATTACTACTCAACTTATTGGGCCAATAATCTGATTTTGGTTTCAATTAAACTAATCTACAATATTCATCAACCTATTAAGCTTAATGGACTAATTAATTAGGGAAATATATTTTTTAATTAGTTGTCCTAATCAAGTAATAAGAACTAAACTAATTTAGTTAATTATCACTAATGGTTTACCTTATTTTTGTAATATGAAATTATTAGACTTACTTAAGTTAGTATATTAAATTATAAATTTACGACAACTATTTATGATAAACGTATAATATTATGAATTGTAAAGAAAACTTAGAAATAACGTCACTTAGTAATTATCAATTTACTCTTGTAATATGAAAATAATAAATGAACATTCGTAATTTACGATTAGTTGGGTTACGATCATTGAAATTATTTTATTAACTTGCTGAAGATAATATACGTATTAAATTGAACAAGGTACTTAATAGGATAACATATGATACGTTAAATTATAATTCTATAAATTAAAATAACATAAGCTTAAATGAATATATGTAGCGTCAACAACGATCTTCGACAATAAAAGTAATATTAATAACTAAAGGCCAGTTGTTAAAATAAATCGAATATTTATATTTTGTTGCGTCATTTCAAGGTTATTAAGCGGAAACTGAGGTAACATCTATTACTAACACCCACGATCCCCTTCGAAATGTGTTTATGAAATGATGTTTATAATTATGTTAAGGATTTTGCTATGTGATTCTTATATGGATTGTGGGAGTAAATTGTTTTCGAATGAGTTTCGTAAATTATGATCTTATGAGTTATTTATGCTCAAGTATGATTCATGGAAGATCTATGGCTTATGCCGATGAATGCAAAACAAACGAAACATGATAAATAAAAGTGAAAGAGGTTATGGCAGTATAATGTTACGCTTATCTACTATGGTAGTATAATGTTACGCTTATCTACTTTATGGTCGTGCACGTACCTTCGCACCCGCCGTACACCTGAAAATGGAGTTGGGCTCCTTGAGGGGTACCGCATGCTTTTTTCGTGCGAGCAGTGTATCTAAAAAGGGAGCGGGGCTCCTTGAGGATCATCGCATGGTGGTGTATCCAAAAAGGGAGCTGGGCTCCTTGAGGATCATCGCATGGTGGTGTATCCCAAAAAGGGAGCTGGGCTCTAGGTCATCACATGGTGGGAGACGTCCCACATGTCTATACTCGCCAGTTACCATGTTAAAAGATAAAAAGATAATGGGAACTTATGAAGTATCAAGATGCTATTTATAATTGTTTACTTTGCTATTATTTCATTACAAATTTGAAATATGTTTTACTATATTCTCTTCTCCCTGTTTGCAAATAAAATGAATTTACGTTGTTAGGGTAGTATGTTACTGAGCTTCGGCTCATGATGTTTTGTTTTCTGGTTTAGGTATGAGCATAGCCATTGCAAGAGCGTTGTTAATAAAGAACGTGTTCAAGGGGAAGTGTGCAATATTTTGTGCTACAGAAATTATTATTATTATTTGAGTTCGAGTATTTATGTATAATTATCAAGGACTATTTAGGGTTGCATTGTATTAGTGGGCCATGTTCCACAGGCTTAAGTTCCATTTCTGCTGCTAAATATGAGCAATTGTGTTCAATTAAGGTTATGAATTTTCGAGGCGTTACAATTTATGTCTATTTGAAGTTCCCCATACAAGATTAATTTGTGATATGTGCTCGTTTGCGCAAGCAGACATGGGTTACTGGGAATGTAACAACCCGGATTCTCCCGACCAGCTTACAGAGGATTAAGCACAGTGAAAGAGACTCTAGTCAAGATAACCTGAACTATTACCATCACACTCACTGAGCCACATCAGAGAGTGTGGAACTCAATGCCCAACTCTATTCAAATATATTTACTATTACAACAACGCCCTGATTCTCATACTTTATTCTCATAAATTTCTACTAGAAAATCTGGCAGAGTTTCCTTTGAAAATAGGACGACTCTAAAGCGAGAAATAGTTTAAACCTATTACAGTTTCAAATAATAAATTACTTCCTCAACTCCATAACCTCAACGCTTTCGCGGAGCAAGATCCAACAGAGAATTAGAAGCACTAACGACTCTTTAAGTACAAAAATAGTTATAAACAATTAATTATTAGCTATTACACCGTCGAGCGTCCTCACCTCGAAAAGAAATATAATACTACACCATCTCGTATCAGCTTCAACATGCAAAAGATTAACTTACGAGCTTCAAGTCGGGGAAAAAGAAAGGAAGCTCCGACGAGCTTCAGGAATGTCAGCGAGGCGCGACGCAGGTGAGCGCGAGAGAGAAACAGAGGGGATGATGCGGAGGAGAGAGAATGGGTTTGGGGGTTTTAGGATTCCACGGGGAAGGTGATAAAGATAGGGTCATCAAGTTTTTAAAATATCAGTGTCAGACAGCACGATAAATAACTAATAGAAAGTGATGGGGTTTTCGGTTTCTATTTTGGGTAAAATACAACTCTACTAGTTCATAAATTTCATAAATTAAATAAATAAGTTTTTTACAATATGACAAATAAAATTCATACTCCATAACTCAAATAAAATAAGATTTTTGGAACATAATTAACTTAATAATTATAATTAGCTTTTAAATAAACGCTCTTTAAAATAGGGCTATTACATACCACCACCCTTATCAAAAGTTTCGTCCTTGAAACTTGAAAATAATAATTTAAAGAAAACAAAAATCTCAAACTCATAAGATATTAGACATCAAACCTTAATTCTACCATCAGCTTCTGTATCTCCACTTTAACTCAATATCAGAATTGAAGAGCAGAGAAAACAAAAGGGAATAATTTTTCGGCATAGGATTCCAGTCATCTCATTCATAGAGATCTCATTTCAAATTCTTTTACTACAACAAATCATACAATTTTCTTAAAACGCGTATAGTTGCCCAACCGGGTTTGGTGGAGTGAGTGAGAGAGAAGTTCGAAAATATTGGTGGAGTGAGAAATGAAGGCCGAAATAACAGAGGAAAACGCGTATAGTTGCCCAACCGGGCTTGGTGCGGACGCACCTAGACCAGGTGAGGGGGCACCAAACTTAAAAAAAAATTCTGAAGCATTTTGGTGCGGGCGCACCACGACGAGGTGCGGGCGCACTAGACCCTTCTATTTTTCTGAATTTTTTTTTTCAAGGGGCTGGTGCGGGCGCACCTTCCTTGTCTGTTTTTTCTGAAATCCTTTTTCAAAGTTGGTGCGGACACACAAACTGTTCTGTTTTTTTCTTTCGAAAATTTTGGAGAGAGGTGCGGGAGCACCTTAGGCGACTGTTTTCATAATTTTTCTTTTGCCAAATCACTCCTTTTCACTCAACTTTTCCTAAAAATCATATGTCCCAATAATGTAGCTCTCATGGCTAGCTAATAAATCAAAAGCCCAACTAACAATCAAAAGGAAAAATAAAATAAAATAAAAGAAAGGGAAGAAAAGAAACGGGTTGCCTCCCGCGTAGCGCTTGTTTTAAGTCATTAGCTGGACTAAAAAGGATACGTCCTTTATGAGAGTCGCTCGGGTGAGCAAAGAATCAAACAACCAATAGAACAAACGGCATGATTATCATGATAGAGCTTCAATCTCTGACAGTTCACCCATAATGGACCGTTCTCACCTAAAACCTCATAAGCCCCATAGGGAGTAGTCCTCAACACTGAGAAGGGACCCGGCCACTTATATTTTAACTTTTCGGGAAAGAGTTTTAGTCTTGAGTTGAACAACAAGAATTTGTCCCCAGCCCGTAATGTTGTTGAATCCGGTGATCATGCCATTTCTTTGTTTGCTCTTTGTATAGTCTCGAACTCTCATAATCGTCAAATCGAAGTTCTTCAAGCTCTACTAACCTTTCCTTTCGAGCGTCTCCCGCTAAGTGAAGATCAATGTTGAGTTCTTTAACAGCCCACCAAGCCTTGTGCTCTAGTTCAACCGGCAAATGACATGCTTTACCATACACAAGGCGATAAGGAGTGGTGCTTATAGGTGTCTTGAAAGCCGTGCAAAGAGCCCAAAGAGCATCATCAAGCTTCAAAGATCCTTTTGTGTCCTATTGACCACTCTCTCAAGGACGTTCTTAACTTCTCGATTTGAGACTTCAACTTGGCCTTGGGTTTGGGGGTGATAAGGAAGACCGACTTTGTGATTTACCCCGTACTTCTTCAAGAGTGCTTCTAGTTAATTCTTGGCGAAGTGTCAACCGCCATCACTTATCAACACACGGGGCACTCCAAATTGTGGGAATATGATCTTTTCCAGTAGCTTGGTCACAACTTTATGGTCATTGGTGGGGGAGGAAATGGCTTCAACCCATTTTGTCACGTAGTCGACCGCAACAAGAATGTATACATTGCCACATGAAGGAACGAATGGACCCATGAAGTCGACTCCCCAAATATCAAATGGCTCAACCTCGAGAATGTTTTGTTGAGGTATCTCATGTCTCTTTCTGATGCCACCACTCCTTTGACATCTATCACAACCCAACACAAATTCCCGAGCATCCTTTTGGAATGACGGCCAAAACATACCTCACTGGAGCACCTTAGCAACAGTTTTGTTTGCTCTACCGTGCCCTCCACATGCCAAAGTATGGCAATGATTAAAAACCGATGTCATCTCATGATTAGGCACACACCTCCTAAACACTCCATCAGCATAATTCTTAAACAGGAGCGGGTCATCCCAATAGAACCTCGAAACTTCTTTGAAAAACTGCTTCCTTTGTTGGGAATTAAAACCATGAGGCTCAATCCCACAAGCCAAGTAATTCGCATAGTCAGCGAACCATGGAATCTCATTGTTTAGAATGGCGAAGAACGCTTCTTCTCTCAAATCTTCTTCGATAGGGGTATCATCCAGATCCAAGAGCTTCTCATCGAGAGGGAGGCGAGAAAGATGGTCAGCTATCACATTCTCCGTCCCCTTCTTCTCTTTCATCTCAACATCGAACTCTTGAAGAAGCAACACCCACCTAATGAGCCGAGGCTTGGCATCCTTCTTACTCATCAAATAACAAACCGCATAATGATCCGTACACCACATCCTTATTACAGGTCAAATAAGATCGGAATTTGTCAAATTCAAAGACTACGACCAACATTTCTTTCTTCGAAGTTGCATAATTCCGTTGAGCATCATCCAAAGTCCTACTTGCATAGGCTATCACATGAGGCCTTCCTTCCTTTCGTTGCCCAAGAACAACTCCCATTGCAAAGTCACTAGCATCACACATTAGTTCAAACAGCAAGCTCCAATCCGGAGCTTGCAAAATAGGGGTAGAAATAAGGGCTTTTTTAAGAGTTTCAAAAGCCTTAGTACAAGACTCATCAAACTCAAAATTTACATCTTTTTGGAGTAGATTCGTCAATGGTTTGGCTATTTGAGAAAAATCCTTGATGAAACGCCGGTAAAAACCCGCATGCCCAAGGAAAGCACGAACTCCCGTCACCGAGTCCGGTGGCAGAAGCTTCTCAATAACCGAAACCTTTTTCGGATCCACTTCAATGCCCTTTTTTGATAATTTATGCCCAAAGACAATGCCTTCCTCGACGATAAAGTGACACTTCTCCCAATTCAGGTTGAGGTTCATCTCTTAACACCTCTTCAACACACATTCAAGATTAACCAGATATGTGTCAAAAGACAAACCACACCCGCTAAAGTCATCCATTAACACCTCAATGGAATCTTCTAGCATGTCGGAGAAGATTGTTGTCATATACCTTTGAAATGTGGATGGGGTATTACACAAACCAAAGGGCATCCTTTGATATTGTGAATGTCCCATACGGACAAGTAAAGATGGTTTTCTCTTGGTCATCCGGATGAATGGGGATTTGAAAGAATCCGGAATAACCATCAAGAAAGCAAAAGTGTGAATGACGAGCAAGCCTCTCCAATATTTGGTCAATGAAGGGAAGGGGAAATGATATTTGCGGGTGGATTTGTTTAGTTTCCTATAATTAATACAGACTCTCCACCCAGTGACAGTCCTAGTGGAGATTGTTTCTCCTTTCTCATTCTCAACTACAGTCATGCCTCCTTTTTTTGGAACTACGTGAATCGGGCTCACCCACTTGCTATCTGAGATAGCGTAGATGATTCCCGCGTCATGCATTTTCATAATCTCCTTTTTCACAACCTCTTTGAGGTTGCGATTGAGCCTTCTCTGATGCTCGATGGAGAAGGCATTACTATCGATGAGATGGATACGATGCATAGCAAGAGAAAGGCTTATCCCCTTAAGGTCATCAATCGAATACCCAATGACATCTTTATATTTTTGAAGTATTTCGATCAATTTTGATATAGAGATGTCATCAAGACTCGAATTGACAATAACAGGATAAGTGCATGCATCATCAAGAAAAACATACTTGAGTTAGGGGGGAAGGGGTTTGAACTCTACCTTTAGAGGAGGCTTAGAACACTCCTCTTTGTCATTGGATGATGTAGCTAGAACCTCAAATGCTTCATTTTGTGTCTCCTCAAGGGTAGTGTCAAGAAGCATGGAGAATTCATTCACCTCTTCCATGTCCAAGCTAGGGGCTTCAGTAAGAGTAGCATACAACCCATCCCCAGTAAGAACCACACTCATGGCGTCCTCTATCTCATCTTCCACTAGACTTTCCCGGCAAATTCTCTCCATCATAGGTCTCTTCAACGTCTTAGAGAACTCAAACACAACCTGCTCATTAGCTACCCCAACCGTGATTGTATCATTTTTGCAGTTTATCACGGCACCCAATGTCTTTAGAGCCTCTCTTCCAAGAATAAGAGGAGTCTCTGGATCTTCTTCCATATCCATTACCACAAAATCGCATGGTACAAACACATGCCCGACTTGAATTGGTATATCCTCCAACTCGCCACATGGGACTCTCACAGTGCGGTCCGCCAATTGAATTATTTTGCGCGTAGGATGAAGAGGAAATTTAAGGTGCTTAGAAATAGATAGAGGCATCAAATGGACACTCGCTCCTAGGCCGGCCAGTGCACCTTTAGGGTCTAAATAACCTATCTTCACCGGCGAGGTGAAACTCCTGGGATCTCTTTGCTTCTTGGGCATGGTTCATTGCACAAGATCGCTCACTTGGTAGGGTAGGGAGATAAGCTCATCTTCAAGTTTGCGTTTGTTGGAGAGAATCTCCTTCAAGAACTTAGCATAAGCCGGCATTTGGGACATAGCCTCAAGAAATAGGATGTTAATTTACAGGCTCTTCATAACGTTGAGAAATGTAGTGAACTTATCACTCAGCTTTCTCTCAACTAACCTTAGAGGATAGGGAATCGGAGGCACATAGGTCTGGGTTGGTGGAGGTGATGGGAATGTAGTTGTATCACCAATTTGGACTTGTGGATTATCTTTTCCATAACTTCTTCTTTCTCAATTTCCTTATCTCCATCCTCCTTCTCAACAACTTCAACTTCTCTTTCCTTCTCTAACTCCCCATTAGGCATCTTAGGACCCTCATAACTTGTTCCTGACCTTAAATGGATGGCTTTGGCTTGATGGAGGTTGGGGTTAGGGATTGGTTGGTCCGAAAGATGATTTGTGGGGGTTGAGGGATTCTTCTCAGCTACTTGGGCGATTTGGGTTTCAAGCATTTTGTTATGGGCTTGTAGCTCTTGAAACCTTTGCTCATGGTTTTAGAGAGTTTGGTTCATGGATTGAAGTTGATGGAGAATTTGGAGAGAGGTTGGATTGGAAGATGGTATGGGTTCGGGATTTTTTTGGGGAATGGAGGATTAGAGGGAGGTTTTGGGGTATTGGCGCTTTGATGTGGAGCTTGGTAAGTGTTGGACCCTTGTGAGGATGAACCACCTATTGGTTATAGTTTTGGTTAACCCTTGCGCATACCCTTGATTCTGAGCTTGGTTGTACCCTTGTTGAGGTTGATTCCACCCTTGTTGAGGTTGGTTAAAGCCTTGGGTGTAGTTTTTTTGAGGTTGTCTCTAGCCTTCTTGTTGATTGTTTCTATACCCTTAGTTTCCTTGATACCCATCTCCTCTAGAATTTATTGCTGCTACATGCTCCGAATGGGTACCTCCACAATAAGAAGTATCATGGTTAGTACCACCACAAATATCATACGAAAAAGAATTGACCTGTGAAGGATTAGATGAGGCAAGATTGATCTTTGAGAGCTTCTTGTCAAGTTGGTCCATCTTGGCTTGAATTTGATCCATGGGGTCTAATTCAAACTTTCTGCTCTTCTTGGGTTGAGCACCTCTTCGTCTTCCACTCCATGAGTAGTTCTTGATCACTTCCTCTATAGTGGACTCAAGTTGTTCTTGTGGGATCTTAGAAAGTTGACCTCCTGCTCCAGCATCAAGGTTGGCCCGTGATATAGGATCAAGACCATCATAGAAAAACCGCATGAGTAGGTTTTGGTTGAACTCACGGTGAGGGCATGACCGGATCATCTCCTTGAACCGCTCCCATACTTCGGCAAGTGTCTCATCGTTCTCTTGCTCAAATGAGGAGATCTTCCTCCTTATGTCTGCAGTCTTCCACTCCGGGAAGTATTTCTTCAAGAAGGCCATCGTGACTTCTTCCCATGTAGTGAGGGAATTAGCAGGAAAGCTCTTGAGCCATGACTTTGCCTTTCCGGTAAGAGAGGACCAGATCAAATGCATCTTGATATAATCAGGGGAGACGTCATTTGTTGTTATCATAGCACAGATCTTGTAATAGCCCTGTTTTTACGAGCGTTTATTTAAAAGCTAATTTTAAGTATTAAGTTAATTGTGTTCCGAAAATCTTATTTTATTTGAGTTGTGGAGTATGATTTTTATTTATCGTGTTTGTAGTATATCTATTTATTTAATTTTATGAAGTTATTAATAATTTGATATTAGCTAATAGATGAGTGTTGTAAATTATATTAGTATTTTATGTTTTAATGAAATAAGTCCACTTGCGTTTAGAGTGGTAGTCAAAAAGAAAAAGAGACAACAAAGTGACAAACCCATCTCCCTCATTTTCTCTCTCCTCTCGTGTCTTTTGTTCAAGAAACTAACCCACTGCTTCCTCCTTCCTCTCTTCGTGTCATCCAATTTTCGGTGCCACTAAGCTACTTCATGTGATTCATCCTTTCACATTCAAATTTTTCACTGAATTGAGGAGGAAACCCCCATAATTCTCAAAAAAATCCTTTCACTCTCCCGAGAAACCTCAAACCCTTTCGTGCGAAATTCCAACTCCATTCGTGTCTCTCTCCTCTGTTCATCGGCGTCTTAAGTTCGCCGGAACCCAGCCGTTTCCTCGCCACTGATGCGCGGTTTTGCCTCGTTGCAGTTGCTGTGAGAGTTGTTGTTGATGCTGTGGTGGTTCCCTTCCCCTGTCCCGTGTTTCTCTCTCCTCTTGGTGTTATGTTCGTGCTGTTGTCGTGTCGTGGTTGTTGCAGCGCTCCGACGTTAATGTCGTTGTTGACCGTTGCTCCTCTTTTTTCTTCTTCTTGTCGTGTGGTTGATGTTGTTTGTGGTGGTGGTGTTGGCCTCCTTTACTTCTTGATGTTCTGCTCCTAGAGGTACTATACCTCTTTCCCTCCTTCCTTTGATTTTATTATGAAGATTAATAGATTGATTGTGAATTGTGTATTGTGGATGTTGTTGTGTGATATAATTGATGATTTTGATTCATAATTACCTGTGATTTAGAATTTTAGGGTTAAAGCTTCACCATTTCAGATTAGTATTTGTTAGTGAAAGTAGTGGGATGTGCTCTAAGTTAATTTATGATTTAATTTATCTTCAACTAGGACAATAAGATTGATGGATTGCTTAGTTGCTTGTGATTATGGTAGAGCATCTCCTAGTTGGAAATAAATCCACTAATTTTTATTCGTAATTTCAAAGGTATGTAATAAGTTAAGGAATGATTATAAAAGTTGGCCTAATCTATATATTTAGTGGATAATATCATGTTGTAAAATTAGGAGAGATTTTGCTATACTAGTGGTGCTATTGTTGCTTGTTTTGAATACATAATCAACTAGCTTTGATGTCTTGGTTTCGGTATTATAAGCATTAAGAAACAATGATTTTGGTATAAGTTGTAAATTATAATTTTGTCAAGTCACTCTATTACAACAAGTTTGTGTTTTGATTACATAGTGTGGTTTAGTTGTTCTTATCAAAAAGGATATTGTCAAGCTCATTAGTAAGTAGTTTCTATTAGAAAGACTAATTTGTTTAAGTTATATATGTGGAAATTGTGTGAGATATTGTCAGGGATTAAATACGTAGTATGAATTATGATTTCATGCTTGTGTGTTAATTTGTATATCTTCAAATGATTTTAATTAGCATTGATTTATGAGTGTGAAACATCGTTATTATTGGTATCATAGAGTTTACTTCTAAGATGGTGTCTAATTAGTTTTTAATGGGAGGATAACTCTAGATTGGTAAAGGTGATTATATCTACAATGTTCGTCGGATTGGTCTATTTAACTAAAACTTAGTAGGAATAACTATTGATTGTTGTTAAGATGAGTTTGAAGGTTGAATGGAGGATATATATGAAGAATAATAAGGGTATATGATTTGATTAGAGTTGTTGAGCATTGTAGTAGATTGTAAAAGGGAATTACTTTTATTGGTTTTTCCATATGATGTTAGAAAAAGGATTTAGTAATAAATTAATAATAATATGGAGATTATTGGATGTAGTTTAATCAATTATGGTCTAGATTATTGAGGTTAAAGGGAATTCAGTTGAATAACTATAAATAGAGAAATATTATAATGTTAGATTAACTGCTTGATGACGACAAAAGTAAGTTTGTTAGTGAGTTTAAGTACGAAAGTGGAACATGAGTTGGTGAATTACCTCAAAGATGCCCGAGTATACGTTTGAGTAATTTTAGTAAGAATGAATTCGACCCGGTCTATGTAATCATAATCTTGGCTTGTTAGTGGCTTGTTACTAATTATGTTGTTTGGAATTCAACTAATGGTATAATTATGATCCCATTTCGTTACTTTAATCAACGTTTAATTGGTGAACCCTGGGTTGTGGAATTTAAGTTAACTCTAAGAGAGATACTTATTGTAATTGTTATTGGTACTTGATGACAGTTGTTATCACTATTGAGATAGATGTCGATTGATAACCATGAACTATAAAAGAGTACAAATTATTAAGCGAGAATATGAGTTATTGCGTTTGTGAATTAGTAACTCGTGTATAAGTTATTGTGGTTTAGAAGTTCTATGATTGAAATTGAGTTGAACCTAGTTGCATAAGTACACTGAACTGAAATTCATAAGAAAGCACGATGGCATGTGATTATAATTTTCTAGAGTGAAGTCTTCTAGTATAGTTAGTTATGCAACAATTGTCTATAATTACTAAAGTTATCGAATGAGTTCCTAGAATGATATTATTGAGTTATGAACGAAAATGGAAAGAATCTAAAAGGGGAAAGTAGCCTCGTCTGAGTCGACGGATGAGGTGACATGAACAGTGCCCCATGGACTGTGAACCTTGGGGGCCCTACAGGGAAACCTGCCAATTTCTCTATGGGGCGATATATCAGGTAATGTGAAACCTGTGTATGGCTGATTGAATCAGCGAAAAAATGTACTCCGGACTAGTCGTGGTTATTGACCAAAAGTAAAGCGAATGGTTGGGTGACGACCCCCACTGTCGGAGTGTAAGCTTTGTCCGCTGCGTTCTCTTTCCCCGGGTTAAAAAGGATGTTATCGCAAAGTATGAAGGTTATAATCGATAATGGATTCCCGATAAGGAATTGTATCGTGGTAAGTTGTTTCGATATTGGATTCCCGTAAAGGAATCCTATCAGGTATGTAATGAATGTTTATTCAGTATATGAATATGAATATCGATATTGGTTTCCTGATAAGGAGGGATATCATGGTAAGTGATACTAACGTTAGATTCCCGATAAGGAATCGTATCTTGTCATGTGGATTCCCGATGAGGAATCGTATCTCGTTATTGGATTCCCGATAAGGAATCGTTATGATGAAAGTTGTTATGTTATTTATTACCTGATAAGGGTTTATGTAGGACGGTATAAGAGAATGACTGATAGAGTATCAAAACGTAAGTTTGGATTTCTGATAAGAAATCAATTAAAGGAAATAAAGTATATTGCTTATATCAAAGTTGGTGACCTCAAACTCCTATTGTGGAATCTTGGTAAGTTGAAAGGTCGACTAGATGAGAATATAGAAACATGACAGTGTTGAGAGTCACCATATTGTGTTTGTTACCATGTGATTGATGATGTAATATGAAATGTGGAATTGGAAATGTAATATGTATGTTCAATAAAAATATTGCTGCTAAGCATGCTATGATTGGTATGATTGTTGAATGATTGCGCGAGAGTCGTTTTCAAGTAAAAGCCACCAAAGCATGTGTTAATCTTATTTACGGGTTTCGTACTCAGCTTTGCTGATGTGTGTAGGTTGTTTGTCATTTATGTGGCCTATCACTTGGTGGGTGGCAGTATCATAAATGTTTCAGGTTGAAGCCGTGAGTTATTCTTTTGCAAGTTGAAGCTGATACGAGATGATGCAGTATTATGTTTGTTATTGAAGTGAGGACGCTCCACTTGTAATAGTTAATCGTTCAATATCTATAATATATTTTTCCTATTTAAGAATCGTTAGCTAATGCTCCTGATTTTCTGTTGGTTGTTGCTCCACAAAAGCGTTGAGGTTCGTTGTTGGGATTTTGAAAGTATTTTATAAGATGAATTTGCAAACAGGTTCAAATTATTTCTCGCTTTAATGTTGTCCTATTCTCAAAGGAAATTCTGCCGAATTTTCTATAGAAATTTATGGTAATAGAGTTTGAGAATCAGAGCGTAGTTGCAATAGTTAATTAATTTGAATAGAGTTGGGAATTGAGTTCCACATTCTCCGATGTAGTTCGGTGAGTGTGATGGTAATAGTTTGGGTTATCTCGACTAGAGTCTCTTTCGTTGTGCTTAATCCTTTGTAAGTTGGTCGAGGAAATTCGGGCTGTTACAGATCTCAAGAAACCTGTCGAGATGGCCAAGAGGATCTTCATTTGACCCCCCACAAAATTGCTCTGCTTTCACCATCCGAGTATACTGAGGGTGAATGCTGAAATTTGTAGTAGTGGTAGGAAGTCAAATACAACCTTGAAGAACATAAGAACCCAGATTTCTGAAATCCCTAAATAGTTGTGGATTTGCTTCACCCATTTCTACTTCAACCTCATTTGTACTTGAGACTGGTGAAGATTGCTCGGAGCACAAAGTCAAATTTTCCAAATTCTTCCGAAGCTTTCGCAATGTACGGTTGATTTCAGGATCTAAAGGCAAAGTGGGTGAACTGTGAGCTTTTCTTCTCATATAACACAACAAAGCTAAGTAGAGGATTAGAAAATAAAAAACACAGTCAAAAAGAAAATAAAAGAAAAATCAACTAAGCAAACTAAACTAAAATAAACTTCAATTAATAGCACAATTTCCACCACAAAGGCGCCATTTTGATAAGAGGTTTTTAGTGTGTCGTTAAAACACCAAAAATCACTTTCCAAACAATATTTCTAAATCCTAACAAGCAATTACTAAGAAAATAGTAAGGGCAAGTCAAGGGTCGATTGATAGGATGCTTTTAGTGTGTCGTCAAGGCACTAAGAATCGCTTTCCAAACCATATTTATAAGTCATAACAAGTAATTACTAAGAGAATAGTAAGGGCAAGTCAAGGGTCGATCCACAGGGAAATAGGGATTGGCTAAAATCTATTAAGTCTAGACTACCTAATTGAAGGGTATTTGGGGGTTTGAAAGAGTTTTGGTATCGATTAAATCTAACTAATAGCACGAACAAGCAAATAACACGAGTTTAAATATCACATAAAAGACACTAGAGTTAAGGTTACTAGTATGAATAAGAACGGATAATGATTGTTAATGCGATTGTGAAGCAACAAAGACGATTATGCAAGGTTTAGTTCTCCTCTAAAATACTCGAGTCCTCTCTCGAATGGTCCTCAAGAGTAATCACTTAATCAATCAAAAAATCCTCTCTCGAATGGTCTTTAGTTAATTGATTAAGAGATTCAATAAGTTTGGAAAACCCCTAATGAAGGATCCCTTAATTTCCATCCAATATCTTGTATAGAAATTAAGTTGATTCTTGGGGATGATAAAAGAGTTCAAAATCCGATTTAAGAACATTTGAAATCAAAATACCAAAGTATAAATGTGATCAATATCTACCCTAAGGTCTCAAAACACCAAGATCAATGCATAAGCTTCTCCATACATCACACTCACATCAACTTCATATTTAAAACCCTAATTCATACTTTCACCCTAACCCTAGATTATGAAACTACTCACTAATTATGGAGTTAAAGCAATTAAACAATAAATCTATGACTAATCTAAGGCTAACCATGATTAAGTAATGATTAAACAAATGTAAATCGCAATTATGGGAATAAGAGAATAAAGATCTAGAATAATCAAAAGCAAGAACAAAGACGGAACGAATGAAATAAAAACTAAAACTTTGAATTGAATTGAATGAAAAGTACATTGAATGTCTTGGAAATCACAAACTATGATCAACAATTCTCGAATCTCAATTGAAACTAAAGTGTTTTCTCTTTAATACAAAACCTTAAAATATTCTGTAAAAACTAGAATGAAAGCGTAACTCAAAATAAAACTAAACTATCGTTTAATGAAGACTCGGATTTTTCTTTTCCGGAAACAAAGGAAGTGGGCGCACCACAAGGAGGTGCGGGCGCACCAAGATGAGGTGCGGGCGCACCTCACCCTTCTGCCTCAAAACCAAAATCAGTCTGCGGGCGCACCAAAACCAGGTGCGGGCGCACCTTTCTTTCTGATCTAGTCGGACAGTTCAACTTAAAATGAGCATAACTTCTTCGTTTTATATCTAAATCAAGCTTATGACCAGTCGTAACTAGCTAGAATTACCTTCATCCGATATTTGGTTTGAAAGTTATGTCCATTTGAAGTTCTCTGCTCAAGATTTTATTGTGCAATGTGCTCCTTTGTGCGAGCGGACATGGGGAATGGTGCAAGCGCACCATTTCTCAATGTGTGCTTTGTTTTCATTGTTACCTTTTCCATCTTTAAAAATCGTAGCTATCTTAGTAGTTCCACCTATATCAAGAACATAGCAAAACAAGGTGAAAGAAAATGTACTAGAAATTCGGTCAAAAATGACTAAAAATCTAGCAAAAATGTCACTATGATCAAGTATGATCAAGTGAATGAAATAGAAAGGAAAAGTGAGGAGAAAGAGGGAAGAAAGGGGAAAAAGGGGAATAAAAACAAGCCAAAATAAGGTCATAATGTGCGTTAGAAACACACTTATCAAACTCCCCCAAGCTTAGCGTTTTGCTTGTCCTCAAGCAAACCAAGAGTGAGAATGAAGGAAAGAAGAAGAAAAAGAGAATACAAAGAAAAGGGAAACATGCAACAAACTAACCTATATGCTCTAAATGTAAGGTTGCAAATATGACATGCAAGGTAAATGAGTTCATAACAAGATTTAGGAGACCAACCAAACACAAAAGGGAAGATGATTAGGAAGCACAAGAGTGACTCTAAGGGCTCAATCCACCGCTCAACCGAGTCTTTTTGAAAGAAGGCTTTCCAAGAGTGATTTCTCACTCTTCTCCACTTCCAAGTCCCAAGTTTGACTCCTTCCTAGGGATGCTCAACCATAATTGCTCGCTTCTACCATATTTTGATGACCCTCATCATGACTTGCACAAAATCTCGCCCGCCACTACTAAATCGACCAAGTCCAATCTAGAAGTCAAAAGGGACTTTGTTAAGGTTGTAACGGGGCTAGGTTATAGGTGTGGATTATATTTTAGGAATGTGGTGCAGAAAGGGTAATTAGAGTATAAATTAGGGGTAAATACTCCCCCAAGCTAGTCCTAACACCAATCTCAAATAAAGAAATCTCATACATAACCTTGATTTTCACTTTGTCTCTTTTCACTTTTTAACCTTTTTCATTTTACTCATCAATTTGATCTTTTTTTATTTTCTTTTTCAATATAAATCCAAATCAAACAATAAGATCTTCTCTTTCTTTAATTTCTTTTTCCTTTCTTTTTCACAAATTTCTTCAACTCTTGCGATCATACATGCACATTAACACACTTTCAACCAAGACTTAGTATCAAAACAACTCAACTCAACACAAACTAGACATGCACTCCACTTTGGGGAAAGTTTGGCCATGACTCATTATGAGGGTTAAGCAAAAATAAGATAGAACGGCTCAGATGGGTTGAGAAGCGGATATTATGCCGGTATTCAACCTTTTGGTTTTGTAGCTCCTATTACTAGCAAAAGAAACGCCCTAAATCATTCTTCTAGAGGCTCGGTCTTATGCAATCTTGGGGAGCTAAGATGCAAGTCACAAGTTAGGCGATCAATGGTGAAGGTTGTGAGTGAGTCTTACGAGGTTCTTTGCCCTCCTTACGGATTCGTCGCACAAAGGGCAAGGCAATCCATTCATCCAACTCGCCTAATCTCAAAGAGGCTCTACCAAAAGTTATCGTTATCAAGAGACGCTTAAAGTCACAACAGGGCTTCCAAAACCATCAAGTCTAATGTAGGGAAGGTCTTTCAATCAAGTTATGAACACTTTCCCACAAATCATGCATGCAACCAAGCCATTTTGATAGGAGGTTTTTAGTGTGTCGTTAAGGCACTAAGAACCGCTTTCCAAACAATATTTATAAGTCATAACAAGCAATTACTAAGAGAATAGTAAGGGCAAGTCAAGGGTCGATCCACAGGGAAACAGGGATTAACTAAAGTCTATTAAGTCTAGACTACCAAATTGAATGGTATTTGGGGGTTTGAAAGAGTTTTGGTATCGATTAAATCTAACTAATAGCACGAACAAGCAAATAACACGAGTTTAAATATCAGATAAAAGATACTAGAATTAAGGTTACTAGTATGAATAAGAACGGATAATGATTGTTAATGCGATTGTGAAGCAACAAAGACGATTATGCAAGGTTTAGTTCTCCTCTAAAATACTCGAGTCCTCTCTCGAATGGTCCCAAGAGTAATCACTTAATCAATCAACTAAATCCTCTCTCTGAATGGTCTTTAGTTAATTGATTAAGAGATTATTTGGAAAACCCCTAATGAAGGATTCCCTTAATTTCCATCCAATATCTTGGTATAGAAATTAAGTTGATTCTTGGGGATGATAAAAGAGTTCAAAATCCGATTTAAGAACATTTGAAATCAAAATACTAAAGTATAAATGTGATCAATATCTATCCTAAGGTCTCAAAATACCAAGATCAATGCATAAGCTTCTCCATACATCACACTCACATCAACATCATATTTAAAACCCTAATTCATACTTTCACCCTAACCCTAGATTATGAAACTACTCACTAATTATGGAGTTAAAGCAATTAAACAATAAATCTATGACTAATCTAAGGCTAACCATGATTAAGTAATGATTAAACTAATGTAAATCGCAATTATGGGACTAAGAGAATAAAGATCTAGAATAATCAAAACAAGAACAAAGACGGAAAGAATGAAATAAAAACTAAAACTTTGAATTGAATTGAATGAAAAGTACCTTGAATGTCTTGGAAATCACAAACTATGATCAACAATTCTCAAATCTCAATGGAAACTAAAGTGTTTTCTCTTTAATACAAAACCCTAAAATATTTTGTAAAAACTAGATTGAAAGCGTAACTCAAAATAAAACTAAACTATCGTTTAATGAAGACTCGAATTTTTCTTTTCCGGAAACAAAGGAAGCGGCGCACCACAAGGAGGTGCGGGCGCACCAAGATGAGGTGCGGGCGCACCTCACCCTTTTGCCTCAAAACCAAAATCAGTCGTCGGATGGTGCGGGCGCACCAAAACCAGGTGCAGGCGCACCTTTCTTTCTGATCTAGTCGGACAGTTCAACTTAAAATGAGCATAACTTCTTCGTTTTATATCCAAATCAAGACTATGACCAGTCGTTGAAAAGATATCGTAACGAAATTTCACCGCCTACTGAAATGATCTTCATCCGATATTTGGTTTGAAAGTTATGTCCATTTGAAATTCTCTGCTCAAGATTTTATTGTGCAATGTGCTCCTTTGTGCGAGCGGACATGGGGAATGGTGCAAGCGCACCATTTCTCAATGTGTGCTTTGTTTTCATTGCTACCTTTTCCAACTTTACAAATCGTAGCTATCTTAGTAGTTCCACCTATATCAAGAACATAGCAAAACAAGGTGAAAGCAAATGTACTAGAAATTCGGTAAAAAATGACTAAAAATCTAGCAAAAATGTCACTATGATCAAGTATGATCAAGTGAATGAAATAGAAAGGAAAAGTGAGGAGAAAGAGGGAAGAAAGGGGAAAAAGGGGAACGAAAACAAGCCAAAATAAGGTCATGAAGTGCGTTAGAAACACACTTACCAAACTCCCCCAAGCTTAGTGTTTTGCTTGTCCTCAAGCAAACCAAGAGTGAGAATGAAGGAAAGAAGAAGAAAAAGAGAATACAAAGAAAAGGGAAACATGCAACAAACTAACCTATATGCTCTAAATGCAAGGTTCAAATATGACATGAAGTAAATGAGTTCATAACAAAATTTAGGAGACCAACCAAACACAAAGGGAAGATGATTAGGAAGCACAAGAGTGACTCTAAGGCTCAATCCACCGATCAACCGAGTCTTTTTGAAAGAAGGCTTTCCAAGAGTGATTTCTCACTCTTCTCCACTTCCCAAGTCCCAAGTTTGACTCCTCCCTAGGGATGCTCAACCATAATTGCTCGTTTCTACCACATTTTGATGACCCTCATCATGACTTGCACAAAATCTCGCCCGCCACTACTAAATCGACCAAGTCCAATCTAGAAGTCAAAAGGGACTTTGTTAAGGTTGTAACGGGGCTAGGTTATGGGTGTGGATTATATTTTAGGAATGTGGTGCAGAAAGGGTAAGTGGATTATAAATTAGGGATAAATACTCCCCCAAGCTAGTCCTAACACCAAACTCAAATAAAGAAATCTCATACATAACCTTGATTTTCACTTTGTCTCTTTTCACTTTTTGACCTTTTCATTTTACTCATCAATTTGATCTTTTTTTATTTTCTTTTTCAATATAAATCCAAATCAAACAATAAGATCTTTCTTTAATTTCTTTTTCCTTTCTTTTTCACAAATTTCTTCAACTCTTGCGATCATACATGCACATTAACTCACTTTCAACCAAGACTTAGTATCAAAACAACTCAACTCAACACAAACTAGACATGCACTCCACTTTGGGGAAAGTTTGGCCATGACTCATTATGAGGGTTAAGCAAAAATAGGATAGAACGGCTCAGATGGGTTGAGAAGCGGATATTATGCCGGTATTCAAGCTTTTGGTTTTGTAGCTCCTATTACAAGCAAAAAAAACGCCCTAAATCATTCTTCTAGAGGCTCGGTCTTATGCAATCTTGGGGAGCTAAGATGCAAGTCACAAGTTAGGCGATCAATGGTGAAGGTTGTGAGTGAATCTTACGAGGTTCTTGGCCCTCCTTACGGATTCGTCGCACAAAGGGCAAGGCAATCCATTCATCCAACTCGCCTAATTTCAAAGAGGCTCTACCAAAAGTTATCGTTATCAAGAGACGCTTAAAATCACAACAGGGCTTCCAAAACCATCAAGTCTAATGTAGGCAAGGTCTTTCAATCAAATTATGAACACTTTCCCACAAATCATGCATGCAACCAAGCCATTTTGATAGGAGGTTTTTAGTGTGTCGTTAAGGCACTAAGAACCGTTTTGCAAACAATATTTATAAGTCATAACAAGCAATTACTAAGAGAATAGTAAGGGCAAGTCAAGGGTCGATCCACAGGGAAATAGGGATTGGCTAAAGTCTATTAAGTCTAGACTACCTAATTGAAGGGTATTTGGGGGTTTGAAAGAGTTTTGGTATCGATTAAATCTAACTAATAGCACGAACAAGCAAATAACACGAGTTTAAATATCAGATAAAAGACACTAGAGTTAAGGTTACTAGTATGAATAAGAACGGATAATGATTGTTAATGCGATTGTGAAGTAACAAAGACGATTATGCAAGGTTTAGTTCTCCTCTAAAATACTCGAGTCCTCTCTCGAATGGTCCTCAAGAGTAATCACTTAATCAATCAACTAAATCCTCTCTCGAATGGTCTTTAGTTAATTGATTAAGAGATTCAATAAGTTTGGAAAACCCCTAATGAAAGATCCCCTTAATTTCCATCCAATATCTTGGCCTAGAAATTAAGTTGATTCTTGGGGATGATAAAATAGTTCAAAATCCGATTTAAGAACATTTGAAATCAAAATACCAAAGTACAAATGTGATCAATATCTATCCTAAGATCTCAAAACACCAAGATCAATGCATAAGCTTCTCCATACATCACACTCACATCAACATCATATTTAAAACCCTAATTCATACTTTCACCCTAACCCTAGATTATGAAACTACTCACTAATTATGGAGTTAAAGCAATTAAACAATAAATCTATGACTAATCTAAGGCTAACCATGATTAAGTAATGATTAAACTAATGTAAATCGCAATTATGGGACTAAGAGAATAAAGATCTAGAATAATCAAAAGCAAGAACAAAGACGGAAAGAATGAAATAAAAACTAAAACTTTGAATTGAATTGAATGAAAAGTACATTGAATGTCTTGGAAATCACAAACTATGATCAACAATTCTCAAATCTCAATGGAAACTAAAGTGTTTTCTCTTTAATACAAAACCCTAAAATATTCTGTAAAAACTAGAATGAAAGCGTAACTCAAAATAAAACTAAACTATCGTTTAATGAAGACTCTGATTTTTCTTTTCCGGAAACGAATGGTGCGGGCGCACCACAAGGAGGTGCGGGCGCACCAAGATGAGGTGCGGGCGCACCTCACCCTTCTGCCTCAAAACCAAAATCAGTCGTCAGATGGTGCGGGCGCACCAAAACCAGGTGCGGGCGCACCATTCTTTCTGATCTGGTCAGACAGTTCAACTTAAAATGAGCATAACTTCTTTGTTTTATAACCAAATCAAGCTTATGACCAGTCGTTGGAAAGATATCGAAATGAGCTTCCACCTCCAACTAGAATTACCTTCATCCGATTTTTGGTTTGAAAGTTATGTCCATTTGAAGTTCTCTGCTCAAGATTTTATTGTGCAATGTGCTCCTTTGTACGAGCGGACATGGGGAATGGTGCAAGCGCACCGTTTCTCAATGTGTGGTTTGTTTTCATTGCTACCTTTTCCAACTTTACAAATCGTAGCTATCTTAGTAGTTCCACCTATATCAAGAACATAGCAAAACAAGGTGAAAGCAAATGTACTAGAAATTCGGTCAAAAATCTAGGAAAAATGTCACTATGATCAAGTATGATCGAGTGAATGAAATAGAAAGGAAAAGTGAGGAGAAAGAGGGAAGAAAGGGCAAAAAGGGGAACGAAAACAAGCCAAAATAAGGTCATAAAGTGCGTTAGAAACACACTTATCATCGATCCACAGGGAAAATAGGATTAATTAAAGTCTATCAGGTCTCAATTACCTAATTGAATGGCATTTGGGGGTTTGAAATGGTATTGGTAACAATTATGACTAGCTAAAAACTAGAACTAGCAAATAATAAGAGTTTATATATCAAATAGGAAAACACTTGAGTTAAGGTTACTAGTATGAATAAGAACGCACAATGATTGTTGATGCGATTGTGAAAAAATGGAGATGATCATGCAAGGTTTAGCTCCCCTCTAAAATACTCGAGTCCTCTCTCGAATGGTCCTCACGAATCATCACTTAATCAATCAACTAAATCCTCTCTCGAATGGTCCTCAAGAATAATCACTTAATCAATCAACTAAATCCTCTCTCGAATGGTCCTTAAGAATAATCACTTAATCAATCAACTAAATCCTCTCTCGAATGGTCTTTAGTTAATTGATTAAGAGATTCAATAAATTCGGAAAACTCCTAATAAAGGATCCCCTTAATTTCTACCCAATATCTTGGCATAGAAATTAAGTTGAATCTTAGGGATGATGAGTTCAATTTTCGATTTAAGAATATTTGAGTTCAAAATACCAAAGTATGAATGTGATCAATATGTATCCTAAGGTTTCAAAACACCAAGATCAATGCATAACTTCTATATAACATCATAATCTCATCAACAAAACATTTAAAACCCTAATTCAACTTTCACCCTAACCCTAGATATAAAACTACTCACTAATCATGGATTCTAAGCAATAAAACATAATATCTATAATCTAAGGCTAAACTTGATTAAAAGATAATTAAACTAGTAGAAAACACAATTATAAGAATATGAGAATAAATATCTAAAATAAACTAAAAGCAAGAACAAACACTAAGACAATTAAATAAAAACTGAAAACTCAAATTAAATTCAATGAAAAGTACCTTCGATGTTAATGGAATCACAAACTATGATTAATGATCCCAATTCTCAATCAAAACTCAAGTGTTTTCTCTCGAGTATAAAACCCTAAAAAACTCTCTAAAAACTAGAATAAAACGTAAGTCCTTCCTAAACCCAAAAATTTCGTTTGATGAAGCCACGAGTTTTATTTTCCAGAAACGATGGGTGCGGGCGCACCATGATGAGGTGCGGGCGCACCAAGCAGAGGTGCGGGCGCACCAAGCAGAGGTGTGGGCGCACCAACCAGATGCGTGGGCGCACCAACATCAGATGCGGGCGCACCTGACTCTTCTGCCTCAAACTGAAATGTACCGTCAAATGGTGGGGGAGCACCAATAGTTGGTGTGGACGGCTGGGTGCACCAGACATAGGTGCGGGGGCACCTTATGCTTGGTGCGGGAGCACCGTTATGTTCTGTAATTTTCCTCTAAAACCGCTGAAGGTGCAAGCGCACCAGTAGCTTGTGCGGGCGCACCATTGTGTGCTGGGGATCTCAAGCGCACCTTAAGCTTCCTCTATGTCTCTCGCTCTTCCCCTTAAGTCGTATCTCGCAATACTCGGTCCCAAAAAGGGTCATTCCTGCAATAAAAACACG
Organism: Beta vulgaris subsp. vulgaris; assembly: GCF_026745355.1. Classification (NCBI taxonomy): domain Eukaryota; kingdom Viridiplantae; phylum Streptophyta; class Magnoliopsida; order Caryophyllales; family Amaranthaceae; genus Beta; species Beta vulgaris. The sequence goes on along the minus strand of NC_079204.1, from coordinate 22,152,481 downwards.
AGGAAACCTGGTGAAACCATATGGACTTGAAATTCGATCAAAATAGATCGAAAATCTAGCAAAATGTCACTATGATCAAGTATGATCAAGTGAATGAAATAGAAGGGGAAAGTGAGAAGAAAGAGGGAAGAAAAGGGAATAAGGGGGGACAAAATAAGCCAAAAGGAGGTCGTAAAGTGTGTTAGAAACACGCTTATCAGTTGTTCATACAAAATAAAACTCTAATTTTGGCTTATCTAGAACGTCTTATGTGTATTTAAATCTATGTAGAACTCTATTTTTAAAAATATTTTAAAAAATTTAATGACGTGACAATCTTACATGGCTCTATCTATTTCATAAGTTTTAGAACTATATTGTAAATGAATCTTATATCATAGTATATTTAGAGCACTATCCAGTGGAACAAAAATTATAATATTCAGAATTACGTAGCAAAAGTTAAACACAATGTACATAACATAATAATTTAGGTTGTTCATGCAAAATCTAACTTTAATTTTAGCTTATCCACAACTCCTTATATAATTAAATCTATGTAGAACTCTATTTTTATAAAAGAGTTCTAGTTATGCAAAACTCTTTTTTATGTATTGAAATATAAGTAAGACTCTTTTTTAAAAAATATTTAAAATAAAAATTAATGACATGACAATCCTACGTGGCGCTCTCTATTTCAAAAGTTGTAGAACCATATTTTAAATGGATCTTATTTCGAGCATAATTCGAGCACTATCCAATGGAATAAAAAAATTATAATATTTCAAATTACGTAGCAAACGTTATACACAATTTACATAATATAATAATTTAGGCTGTTCATGCAAAATCAAACTCTAATTTTAACTTACCTAAAACTTCTTATGTGTATTTAAATCTATGTAGAACTCTATTTTTAAAAATATTTAAAATAAAAATTAATGCTATATATGAAAATCCTATGTGACACTCTCTGTTTCATAAGTTATATAACTATATTGTAAATGGATCTTATTTCATAGCATATTTTGAGCACTATCAGTTGGAACAAAAATTATAAAATTTTAAATTACGTAGCAAAAGTTAAACGCAATTTACATAATATAATAATTTAGGTTGTTCATCCAAAATCAAACTCTAGTTTTACTTATCTGGAACTCCTTATGTGTATTTAAATCTATATAGAACTCTATTTTTGTAAAAGATTAAGATAAAATCTGATGACATGACAATCCTATATTGCGCGCTAGCTCTATGGCCTCAAAATCTTGAGAAGCTCCTTATGATCCCGAAAACTTCCTCATTTATATATATACTAGTATTGAAGCTTGTGCGTTGCACGAGTTATTGATTATTTTATTTTTGTAATTTTTTTGTTAACATTGTTGATTTTTTGTTGATGTGAAATGAGATTTTTCAACACAATCGTCATATAATATCTCCATTCTTTTTCTATTGCAACAATTACCACTTTGAGTAGTTTCATCTACTCGAATCACTGAACTTTTAGTAAAAATAGCAATTATAGTTGAAAACATTGCATTTACTTTATGTTAATAAAACCATCATTAATTACTCAAATTGCCTTATAAAGTTGCGTTTACTTTATTAAGGATTTACTTATCCCCTACTCTAGTTTAACCCTCTATTCTAAACTACCATTTTTTTCTTACAAATTTTAGTAGAAAAAGACAAAAAGTATTTGATGCTATACTTTAATTTCTAGATTTGTTATTGTGATATACAAATTTTATATTTTTAATGTTCAGTTGAATATTGTAGCTAAGTGTATTATTAAATAGTTTCCCAATAATTGGTGTGACTAACAACAGCTAACAAATTTTTAACATTAAAATACCAGAATGATACTTTGAGAAAGTAGATGGTAAAAATTTAATAGATGCAGGATAAAAAGTATAGAGAAAAATATGAGTGTCAGCCACAACTTCAACCTGTAATTATTAGCACATAAACACTAACATATACTCCCTCCGTTTCCTAAAGATCTTCCCTCTTTCCGTTTAAGGGTGTTTCCAAAAGATCTTCCCTCTTTTGCTTTATTCCTTATTTGGCAAAACAAATTTCCCTATTTACCCTCTCATGTCACTATCATATGATCCACCATTACATTATTAATTTAATTTTACTCCCTTTCTCTCTCCTACTTTAACCCCTTTTTATTTGTTTATTTATCTTAACCCCTTCTCTCTCCTACTTTACTCACACCATGCCCCACACAACTTGATTTTCCTTGGTATCTGTAGGAACAGTAAGTGGGAAGATCTTTAGGAAACGGAGGGGGTATAGAATAGAAGATGGGAAAGAAAAAAAGAAGATCATAATGATGGTATCAAGAATAAATTAAATTAAATATAAAACTAAACTCTATTAATAATCAAAAATAATATTTAAGAGAAAAAATAATATTCATTAATCATGACCATATCAAGAATTATCAAATTTCCCCTTTTTATGATCTACGACCTCAAATAGTCTTGAAACTCGAACCTTGATTTCCCATTTAGTTTTACTAGAGTTAAGTTCATTGAGAAAAGAATAAGATCTGACATATAAATATATGAAAAATAAAAACATAAACGTCGTTGACAAACTTCCATTTCATTCTTCATGTAATATCATCATGGTATACTATATGTTCAAAACTATATGTTTGTATTTTTTTTATCTTTATATAACTCAATTTGTAAAAGTATGATTTTGAAAAGCATAATTGCTATTTTAACATATACTCCCTCCGTTTCCTAAAAATCTTCCCTCTTTTCGTTTAAGTGCGTTTCCAACAGATCTTCCCTCTTTTACTTTATTCCTTATTTGGAATTTTTTCCCTTTTTATCCTCTCATGTCCCTATCATATGGTCCACAATTACATTATTAATTCAATTTTACTCCCTTTATCTCTACTACTTTAACCCCTTTTTATTTCTTTATTTATCTTAACCCCTTTCTCTCTCCTACTTTACCCATCTTACACCCACACAACTTGATTATTCTCATTGGTATCTGTAATAACAGTAACAAGGAAGATCTTTAGGAAACGGAGGTAGTAATACGCTATTTTTATAGTTAATTTTATATATATTTAAAATAAATAATAAATAATGCATTATTGTTCATGTAAAAAAATATATTTTCATAACTTGTAAAATTATATTGTATATGAAACTTATTTCGAAACATATTTCAAATACTCTCGATGGAAAAATATATAATATAGCGAATTATGTAACAAAAGCTATATTCAACTTACATAGTTGAATAATTATGGTTGTTTATTCAAAATCAGAGGGTGATCTTCACTTATTAAAAACATCTTATATCTAATTAATATATGTAAAACACTATTTTAAAAAGAATAAATAAAAAGAATGACATGTCATGCCTAGTTGGAGCTATCTATACTAGAATTTTTTGCACGCGATGCGTGGTTGAATTTTTTTCGAACAGAAACTCAAATTTCTTCGGCATAAGAGTCAAAATTTGAACGTTAGACATACGAAGTATAATTGTTTTTAGTTGCAAAATTTGATTGGTTTAGTTTCTGTCACTTAAGTCTCTCACCATTCTTTTTGCTTTTTTTTTTTTTACTTTTAAAAGTTAAATTCTATGAATAAAATAGAATTTTTTTTGAATTTATTTGATGATTTCTAATATTATAATTTTTTAGTTGATTTTTGAATTAAGTACAGTACTTCATAAATTGTAAAGAAAGTAGACACTTTGATTTCAAGTCAATTTTTTCATAGGTTCTAGTTTGTAAGTGAATTTTTAAGTTTTTGTAAAGTTTCCTCATTTTAGTGATTTGCATAACGTAAATTATGCAATTTTATGATTTTAGTTGACTTGTGAGTAATTATTATAATTATATTTTTGATATTTTTGTTTGAAGCCCCCTTTGATTTGTAAGTGAATTTGTAATTTAGAATGGGAATGGGGTAAGATAGTAACTTCATTCGCAGACACCATAGCTCCCCCTTCACTTATATAATAGAGATATGTTGTACTTTAATTCTTGAATGATATTTTATATAAACCTTTTTACCTTGATAATTTATCGCTATTATATAATAGAAAAAAATACGTCCAAATATATATAAAAGTTTCATTATATATAGCAAACACTATAAAAAAGTAAATAAATGTTTTCCTTGTCTAATTTCTAAATTCTGATTTCACTACAAATACACCTCTATTTTTTATCATGACCCACCATTAATTGTGAATGGTTCTTGAAAATAGTGATTTGCAAGTAAATTTTTTTAAATGTTTTTGTATGTATTGACGTTCTAGGTTATTAGTTTTAGTTTGTATATTAATTTTAAGTTTTAATAAAGTTTCCTGATTATATGAGTGATTTGTGTGATTTTTATAACGTGATTTTGTCAATTGTATGGGTGATTTGTAAAGTTTCTTCTTTTAAGTGATTTGTGAGTGAGTGTTGTAAATTTATTTTCGATATTTTGATTTTGACATTCTTTTTGTAATTTAGAAAGGGAAGGGGGGCAAAATAGGCGTTTCAAAAGAGGACAACATTGCTCCCCCCTTCCCTTATGTAATAGAGATTATTCTAAGACTGAGGTTTTGAAAGATACTATGTTTAATCATGTAAGTTGAACCTATGATAAAATGCTATAGCCACATACAATACACTATAGTTATAACTATTATTATATTTATATAAAAGAAAGACTAAATAATGCCTTAGCATTCATCTAGCTAAATATATACTTATGAGTTGTAAATATATATTGTAGATGGGTCTAATTTTGAAGTATATTCCAAGCAATATCAAATGGTGAAAAAATATAATGTTTTGAATTAGGTAGCAAAAGTTATATTTAATTTATATAATATAATAATTTATGTTGTTTATTCAAAACGAAACTTTAATTTATCGTTATCCACAACTCCTTTTATGTATGTAAATATATGTAGGACTCTATTTTTAAAATATTTAAAAGAAAAAAATCATACGTGGCGCTCTCTATTTCATAAGTTGTATAACTATATTATAAATGGATCTTATTTCGGAGCATATTTCGAGTACTATCCAACAAAACAAAAATTATAATATTTCAAATTACGTAACAAAAGTTATACACAATGTACATGATATAATAATTTAGGTCGTTCATGCAAAATCAAACTCTAATTTTAGCTTATCTAGAACTTCTTATGTATGTTTAAATCTATGTAGCACTCTATTTTTAAAAATATTTAAAACAAAAATTAATGATATGACAATCCTATGTGGCGCTCTGTATTTCATAAGTTGTAGAACTATATTGTAAATAGATCTTATTTCAGAGCATATTTCGAGCACTATCTAATAGAACAAAAATTATAATATTCTGAATTACGTAGCCCAAGTTATACACAATTTACATAATGAAATAATTATGGTTGTTCATACAAAATCAAAATCTAATTTTAGCGATCATCTAGAGCTCCTTATATGTATTGAAATCTATGTAGAACTCTATTTTTGAAAAGAGCTTTTCGTTATCCAAAACTCCTTTTATGTATTTAAATATAGGTAGGACTTATTTTTTAAAATATTTAAACTAAAAATTAATTGCATGACAATCCTACATGGCGTTCCCTAATTCATAAGTTGTAGAACTATATTGTAAGTGGATCTATTTTGGAGCATATTTCGAGTACTATCCAATGGAACAAACATTATAACATTTCATGTTACGTTGCAAAAGTTATATACAATTTACATAATATAATAATTTAGGTTGTTCATGCGTTATATAATAATTTACATAATATTTCGAGCGTCTCTAATTTTAGCTTATCTAGAACTTCTTATGTGTATTTAAATCTATGTAGAACTCTATTTTGAAAAATATTTAAAATAAAAGTGAATAATATGACAATCCTATGTGGCACTCTCTATTTTATAAGTTGTAGAACTATATTGTAAATGGATAAAATAAATTTAATTGACATGGCAATCCTATGTGGCACGCTCTATATTCTCGAAAAGTTTTTTCATATATATATGTTAGTTGCATATGCACGCGATGCGTGCGTCGACAATCTTATGTAGTTATATACAAATGGACATGTTTCTTTTATCTAAAATTATTTTGATAGTGATGTAAATTATTGAGGTTCTTTTGTAGATGTTATTATCTTTTTAAATTAAAGGTGAATGATTTTTAACTGTTTAATACTGTCATTGTAAAATTTTGTCGATAATTTAATAATTTTCTTTTACGCGACTTTAGTTTAGGTCTTTAACAATTATAAGTGTTAATAAACTATATTGTTTGAACATTGTAAATATATTATGTTATCACGATATATTGCTAACTTTTTATTTGGTTGAAGATTCTAATTTATTTCATGAATTGATTGTGTCAATCTAGTTTTTCAAGTTATTATTAATGGTATTGCATATTCCACTTTTTACCTACTCATATGACAAAATTCATTGATTCTCATTTTTCAATTTTTTATTAAAAAAAAATATTGTTTTAAATTATTAGAGGATATTTTGGTTACTTCAAAAGAGGACACCACACCTCCTCTCTTGACTTATAGAATAGAGAATAGAGATAATACATTGATTAATAAATTGATTAGTTGATCAGGTCTTGGGTCCAAACAAGTAGGAATTATAATCTCCTAACATACCTTATAGCCCTTACACCATTGGAATGTTAAATTTAGTCTCTCGATATTGACCAACACATAATAGAAACCTTTTTATCCTTTCTTTTTCCTCCCTTTCCTTTCCACTCTCCTAATCTTGCCTCTCACCCTTTCCCTTCCTTTGTGGATCTTTTCTCTACAGCAATTGTCGCTTTGCCGTAATTAAGTGATTAATGGGTTGTTAAAGGTCTTCTGACATTGTCAAAGCTAATAATCTTAGTATAATACTTCGTTCAGAGAGGGGAACCCATTATTTAATCTTTTAAATTCTATTTAAAGGGGAACCCATTATCTTGCCACTACGTACAATAGGGTGTAGCCGTGTATGCTTTGATATTGTGGGTTTTGGGGTCATTAAATTCTTTGGTCTACTTAGTGTGGCAGTCTAATAATCTCTTTAGGAAAGGTAAATACTAAATAGTGAATGAAAACATGTGGAACATTAAAATTAAGTATACGTCAATGCTAACGCAATGATCCTCATGTCTCATAAAATTGAAACTCCCTTTCATTACTGATTAATGGTTGGAAATCCAACCTCTCAATTTCATGGTCGGGAGTTCGATGCTCATCAATTTCATATTTAGGTGTTTGTGTAAATATTTGCTTATAAATATAAATCTTTAATTTCTAGTATTGAAAGTTTTCTTATGGGTTAGAATCCCTTTCTTACACCTAATCAAGAAAAAGAATCCCATTCTTAGGGCCTAATCTCTTCGGCATAAAACAACTGAACCGAATTGAACTAAACTGAAATGAATAGCGATATGTGAGAGTAAAAATATTGTCTAGAGCTGAACTGAACTGAACAGAAAATAAGTTGGGGAGAAGAAACCCTTACTCCCTATCTCCTGAGAGTTGAGACGGCTTGGACCAATAAATTACGGCATAAAAAAAAAATTGCCCAGTTAAGATATCACTAAATTTGAGTTGCAAAAGAAGTTACGAAGGTATATGATTAGTTTATTGATTAACTACAGAAGTTTAGCTTGACTCGTCTATTTCATTTACTGATTAATTAAGTAGAGAGCACTTAAATGTCTTTAAATGAAAGTCAAACCTGCCATCACAGACTCACAGTGCTATAGTAAAATGTACGGCCACCACTACATCTATATATAATAACTTTCAGATAAAAGACTACTCCTTTCATCCAAAAAATATAGTTTCCATTTTCATTTTTGGTGTTCCAAAATATCACTCCCATTTTCTTATTTAGTTCCACATTTTTCCGTAATTTGTCTAGAAAAACTTGTCCCATCATTTATTTGCTTCTTGAATTTGATTTTTCCTTTGTTTATTCAACAAAAATGTTACAATTAATGTTCTTTCACCAATTATTCTTCATTCTCTCTCTTAAAATAATCTTTTTTCATACAATATTTATTCAAATACATAAAAAATATTTATTATCTCTCTTAGATTTTACTTGCATAAATTAACGTGAAAAAAGGAAAATGGGAACTCTACTTTGGGACGGAGGGAGTATTATTTCGTCTCACACCACTCCTCGGACAAGTTACAAATCTTATAATAAACAAATATTTTTCATATTTTTGGTCCATTAATAAATTGAAATATTCACGTGATGATGTGATAAGTAAAAAAAATGTGAAACGTTTGAGTTTGAAAATAATAGCTTAAAAAGAATTATGGTAAGATAATATGACATAAGTAGTCTCCTGTTAGTTACGTAATAAGAGTATTAGGGCTTGTTCTCCCCAACTTATTTTCAGTTCAGTTCAGCTCGAATCAGTTCAGTTCAGTTCATTTTAGTTCAGCTCAGTTCAATTTAACTCCATTCTTTTATAACCATTTTGTTAAATATTATTATTATTATGTTGGTGTAATTTATTTTACTAATTACTCTTATTATTATTATTATTATTATTATTATTATTATTTATTTATTTTTATATCATTACTATTAAGTATTATATTATTATTATTATTATTATTATTATTATTATTATATTATTATATATTATTATTATTATTATTATTATTTTGTTGTTGTTGTTGTTGTTGTTGTCGTCGTTTCTATATATATTTTTTTAATTATAGCTTTACTCATTATTATTACTATTATTATTAGGATGAACATGGTTTAGGTAAAAGCACAAACGAACCCACGTTTTTTAGCCCATAAACCAATCAAATCGCTTCAAGATGGTTTATGATGTAATTTTCGCGTTCCAACCCTATTATTATTTTTATTACTAAATATTATTATATTATTAAATCTAATTATTAAAATAGTAATATTAATTTACTTCTTAGATATTATTGTTATTATATATCATCATCAAGTATTAATATATTAATCCAAATAATATAAACTAATTATAATTAAATTATTATTATAATAATTAATTATTATTATTATTAATTTATGATGATTAATATTATTTATTTATAACTATCATTTAAAAATATCTAAGATACTATTATTAATATTCATTATTATTACTTATCATTATAATTATTATTTAATACTCATATTATTATTGTTTAAATATTATTTATATATTTATTACATTCAATGTAATTCAATTTAATTTAATTCAATTCAATTCAGTTCAGTTCAGTTCACTTCACTTCAGCTCCAATCAGTTCAGTTTAGCTGTTTTATGCGAAGAGAACAGGCCCTTAGAGATGTAGATCAAAGTCTTTTTAGGTAAGTATAATTATTAAAGGATTTTATCATATCGTATTTGAGACTTTAGACAATAAAGCTATAATGTATTGATGGTCAAGCTCTTACTTTTCATTTCAAAGGTCACGTGTTCGATTTTTTGCAGTTACACAATATTTTATTTTACAATCGATTTATTCACCAAATACTCCCGACAAATTATGAAATTCACCACATACCCTCAATGTTTCAGATATTCACCATATGCCCCTGATTTTTCAAAATTGTTCACCAAATACCCTTTTTGGTATCTAACGCTAAGTCACCGTTAGAGTTATTTACAATTTTGACACCCTACCCCGTAATCCTAACCTCCTAAACCCTAACACTAATCCTAACCCTGGCCTAACCCTAAATCTAACCCCTAACCCACCCCTCCTCTACACCCTAGCCCAGCCCCCCACGCCCTCCCCCTCCCCATCCCCTCCACCCCAGCCCAAACGATCACCCCCTCCCCTCCACCGCTGTAGCCCCCCCACCTCCACCCCCTCCCCATCGATTTCTCGCAGCCTCCACCGCCTCCCCTCGATTTTCGGTAGCCGTCACCCCCTGCCCTCGAGTTCCCACAACCCACCACTCCCTCCCCTTCGATCTTTCGCAGCCCCCATAAGGACGTTTCTCTCTCTCTTTCATCGTTATTGTTGTTGTTGTTTTGTCGGTGTGAACGCTCCCTTTCAATTTCTCACAGCCTCCACACTGACATTCCTCTCTCTCTCCCGTCATTGTTGTTGTCTTGGTGGTGCGAGCACCAAGGAAAACGCTGACAAGACCCCACAGTGTTTTGGTGGTGCGTAGGTGTGAGTTCGTTGGGGAAAGAGAAATCGAAGGGGATGGGTGGGGGCTGGGCTGGCGGGGGATTGGGTAAGGCCTGCGGCGGGGGGGATAGTGATGGGGACGGGGCTCGGCTGGCGGGGGAGGGGGCTGCGGCGGTGGAGGGGAGGGGGAGGGGTGGGGGTTGGTGAAGGGGAGGGGGAAGGGGAGGGGGAGAGGTGTATTAGGGTTCATATTTTAGGGTTAGGATTTAGATTATATTTTAGGGATTAGGGTTTAGATTTTAGGATTAAGGGTTAATAATGTCAATATTGTAAATAAAGTTAAAGGTGACTTGACGTCCGTTAGAAAAAGGATGGATGGTGCACAGTTTTAAATATTCATGGGTATATAGTGAATATCTTAAACATTAAGGGTATATGGTGAATTTCGTGATTTGTCGAAGATATTTGGTGAAAAAATCTTTTTAAAATTGAGGGGCACATAAAAAGCATTAGCATTAGAAAACTGAGTAGAGTGCCACATGACACATCAGCTTCCTTAGGCACACATTTTAATATATTTGTATAAATAGGAAAAAAATTATATATATAATCTTGATTATTAACCGCGACCACTACATTTATATAGCAACTTTTGGATAATATAGGAAAAGATAAATAATTCTAACTATTGACCATATTTTTAAAATGATTCCAACTTTATTTAATATTAGAACAATCCCCACTATTACTCAACCCTTTCCAAAATAGTGTCACTCTAATTTATTTAACCTGCAAAACCGCTAAAAAAATGCCACGTTTCATAATTTCATTGGGCCAAACTATTTTTTTTAATCAAAAGAAGGAAGTACTCCCTCCGTTTCCTAAAGATCTTCCCTCTTTCCGTTTAAGGGTGTTTCCAAAAGATCTCCCCTCTTTTGCTTTATTCCTTATTTGACAAAACAAATTTCCCTATTTACCCTCTCATGTCACTATCATATGGTCCACCATTACATTATTAATTTAATTTTACTCCCTTTCTCTCTCCTACTAACCTCTTTTTATTTCTTTATTTATCTTAACCCCTTTCTCTCTCCTACTTTACTCACACCATGCCCCACACAACTTGATTTTTCTTGGTATCTGTAGGAACAGTAAGTGGGAAGATCTTTAGGAAACAGAGGGAGTATTTCATAAAAACGACCTTTTGTAACCAATTTATTTCAAAAAACTATATTTGAAATTAGTTTTTTCAAAAAAATACCTTATATAACAAATTGCTTTCAATATACTACCATTATAATGTTTATAGGTAAAATACTAATCATTAAAGGACTGCCGATTTAAGTGTTATTGTTGATGAGGGTAGCCAGGAAAGACGAGAGAAACGAGATGGGAGGAGAGAAAAGCATTTTGTGGTGACCCCATGATTGGTGGTTAAATCGCATTAATGGTCAAATGATATATAGTATATTAAAAGAATTTTTTTATATAACATAGTTTTTGAAAGAAAATTTTTCAAAGATATTAAAAAAATGGTTATAAAAGGTAAGTTTTTTGAATTTTTTTTCCTTAAAAGAATTTGATGACGTGCCCAAAAAGTGAAATATTAGTGCTCATTTCGGTCGACTTCTCGAAATTCGCTTCCAATAATGTCACTTGGCGGTGTCCATTTTTCCAAAAAAAAATATCATCTCGAAGGTCAAAGGTGATGCTTAAGATCACCTCGAAACATGTGCTGAAAAAATTGACGTATTAGTACTCATTTCGACCGGCTTCTCATAATTCGCATCCCTTAAAGACGATCAGTAGTGTTTGTTTTTACACAAAAAATGTAATTTAGAAAACTAAAAACACAGTTTAAAATTTCCTCGAAACACATGCGAACATTTATTAAAGTTGATGTAATCAAGTGTTTTTTAAGATGGCGCCTCGAAACACGTGCTGGCAAATTAATGTATTGGTACTCATTTTGACTGGCTTCTCGAAATTTTCGTCCATATAAGATGCTCAGTGGCGTGCATTTTATTAAAAAAAAAAGTGATTTAAAAAGTCAAAAGTGTAGTTTAATACCGCCTCACAACACGTGTCCGAAAACTTGACGTATTGGAAACCATTTCAACTGGATTCTCGAAATTATCGCGTTATGGTGCTTGGCAAAATCCATTTTCCCTAAAACCACCATAAAGAAGGACAAAAGCACCATTTAAAATCACCTCGAAATACATGTCTTGGAAAGTGTGAAAGGTAGGACCCACAAATTAAGTTTTCCAACTGATATAATATTACATTAATTTTTGTAATAGAATAAGAGTTAAATTCATTTTTCTAATAAGAAAAAATAGAAAAATTAAAGAAAAATTCAAAATCAACTTGTTCAACCGGTTATAGGTAATAGGTTAGCTACGACCCTAAGATTAATGAAAGTTAGAATTATTTTGGAAATATTGTCAGTAGTTGGGAGTAATTCTGTCATTTTGGGTTACAACAAAAAAAAAATGCTTCTTAGTTTACATGATCAAAAAACGCACACTAGTGGAAAAAACGTCAACGTTGCGATCAAAACATCCCTAAGGGTGCGTTTTTGGCTCGCAACACTTAGTGTAGCAACCCTTGGCAAAAAAAAATGGGCCGCGGTTTTTTATCACAACCCTTCACGACAAAGGGCTACGCTTTTTTGGCACAAAGCAACCCCTTACCCGCATCTCTTCCTGCTTGTGAAAAGGGTTGCAATTAAGGCCTAAAATCGCAGCCCCTTTTACATAGAAGGGTTGTGGTTTTAACCTCAGTCCTTTAGGTTAGGTTTTTTAAAAAAACAAAATCCGATGCACCTACACCCTAATAGCCCTCCCCAACCCCCGCCAGCCCACCCTCCAAGCACCCACCCCTTGCCAGCCCTCCCCCACCACTTGCGACTCTCCCCAACCCCAACCATCCACACCTACCCTCCCTGCTAGCCTTCCCCCTGCCACCAACACCCACCCTCCCTGCCCCCCACCTGCCATCCCACCCTCCCCCATCCCCTGCCCACCCACACCACCCCGCCACCCTCCCAACCCCCTTGATCCCTATGCCCAGCACAACCACCGTCCCCACCCTGCCCACCCACCCCACCCCTGCCTACTCTCCCTACCTCTGCCTAGCCACACCCACCCCTGCCATCCCTCCCACCCTCCTCCACGCCCAACACCCCCTGCCAGCACCCAAACCCTTCACCCAACCGTGGCAGCCCCCAGCCCAACATGTCCCTTATAAAAAAAAGATTGCAATATATCACAACTTTTTCAACGTAATTAGCTTTAAATATATTAATAATTTTAAAAGTGTACGTAGAATTGATAAAATACCAATATATTAGCTAAAACCTATATAAGAAAGGACAATAACAACTAGATCTAGCTAGTTATATTGCAAAATTCTCCCAAAATGTATTTCATATCATAAGCAACCATCACAAAGGTATTTTGCCAACTTATCCTAAACTTCATGTAATTCAATGAAGGTGAAGGTTGTCAAACTTGATGTGTTATTCATATAAACCTTGGAAAACAACCATGAAATAAAACACAAAATATAAGAATTCAATCATTTACTTTAGTTAATATTTCTAAAAATTACATATACCTTCCCAAAATTCAATTAACAACATTGCAAGCCTAAATATCTAAAAACTAGTTATATAATACATCATATTATCATATTCAAAAAGAAATTGGAGTTAAATGACTCAAATCTAAGAAATGGACGCGAAATTGCCAAAATAGGCCTAAAATGACATTTTCGTTCCCGAAATTCAACCAACAACAAATGCAAGCCTAAAAATCTACACATTAGTTACATTATACCTCATATGATCATGTTCCAAAAGAATTTGGAGTTAAATGACTCGAGAAGTACGAATTGGACGCGAAAATGGCGAAAAGGCAAAAAATAAGCCAAAAATGGCATTTTCGTTTCCGAAATTCAATCAACAACAAATGCAGCCTAAAATTATAAAAACTAGTTACATAATACCTCATATTATCATTTTCAATAATAAATTAGAGTCAATGACTTAAAATATAAGAATTGGACTCGAAATGTCCAAAATAGGCCTAAAATTACCTTTTCATTTCCGAAATTTAACCAACAACAAATGTAAGCCTAAAAGTTTACACATTAGTTACATTGTACCTCATATGATCATGTTCCAAAATAATTTGGAGTTAAATGACTCCAGAAGTATGAATTGGACGCGAAAAGGCGAAAATAGGCCTAAAATGACCTTTTCGTTCCCGAAATTCAACCAACAACAAATGAAAGCCTAAAAATCTACACATTAGTTACGTAATACCTCATATGATCATTTTCTAAAAGGTTTTGGAGTTAAATGACTCAAAATCTAAGAATTGGACTCGAAATGACCAAAATATGCCTAAAATGACCTTTCCATTCCTGAAATTCAACCAACAAATGCAATTAAAAATCGACACATTAGTTACATTATACCTCATATCATCATGTTCGAAAAGAATTTGGAATGAAATGAATCGAGAAGTAGGAATTGGACGCGAAAAGGCAAAATAAGCCTAAAATGACTAATTAGTTACATACCTTATGAAGATCATCAATGTTAGTGCAATGCTTTACGATATCGAGCATGTACCTCAACACGTAATAGCCACATGCATTGAACTCTACAACCTTGTTTTCTTAACATACATCGTTCATTACTCTAGAGCTTCCTATATACTTCCCCTCCTCACCATGCCAAACCCATACGTGGTATTAAGGCCTAAACCCATGGCAAAAGACATGCCCCCTAAGCAAATGTATACTACTAACCCTGCTCACATTTCCACAATCGACATCGCCCGGAACAATAAAAGTCGACTCCCCCATAGGATGCTTGATATGGTAATGCAGATTCCCAGAATTCCGAGACCCCATTTACAAACTCAATCGATTCACGACTACCATACATCCAAGTACAATCCATCTCATTCAAGAAGACCTCTAATTAAACACAACCAATAATTATAATGTATCATTATTTAAGTATATACTCATGGCATAAAGTCACATATTCAAATCATACACATACACATATGCAAGCTAAGATAGTGACATGATCAACTCTATGCATGCAGCCGAAGGTCCTTATCACTCCATCCTAACCCATCCTTGGAAGTCTAATTTTACGAGTGACTATATGCCAACTTTTCAATTGTAAGGAAAATTCGGCAGCATTTCCCTACAATTCTCCAAGTACACAATGTAGATAATTGCTTATCTACATATATACCCAAAGAGCAATTTAGAGAAACAATAAGCCAAGACTTTCCTCATAATTGAAAATAAGCCACACATTCACCACCTAAGTGAGATGAAACTTCCAAGAACAGTCCCAAACCGGGGACTATTCAAGACTTACTCATAATGAGTAAGTATTGAACGGGTATCTAGGCATATGATGATGATTGGTAGCTAAATTACATTGCTGTCATGAAATCTCATATCAAGAAACATGCATACATTATAAGAAATACATATATGCATCAATAAATTATCATAACTTAAACCGATTGAAACACATGACAACTTTATCTAGCTCGTCAACAAATCAAACAAAAAAACAAGGAAATTAAACTAGTTATTTCTTAACACCAATGACGTCGAATGAAGAGATAGTTGGAACTTTATTTTCCTTCTTTGGTCTCTTTTTCCTAAAATTAACAAAATTCACATTGCACCCCACCCCTTGTCCAGCCTCCCCATCCATCACCCACCCCTGCCAACCCTCTCCCCCACTGCACATACACACCCTCACCACCCCTGCCAGCCCTCTCCCCCACTGCACACACACACCCTCCCCACCCCCTTTCAACTCACCCCCATAATCCCCAACCCTCGTCATCACTGTATTGCAGCGGCCACAAGAGCAAACAAATATAGAACCTAAGATTTACCAAGTATAATAAAGCAAATTAATAAAACAACAAAAAAACCCAAACTTTCATACTTATCAAACTTTCATCAATCAAACAAAAACCTCACCATAAAGTAATCTCTCCAAAATTAATTAGAAGAAATTAACAAATCATGTAATGGAAAGATATAGAGAAATGAAAAAAGAGGAGATATAGGGAAAGAGGGGAATTACCGAAAAAGGAGAGAGAAAGAGAAGCAGAGGCAGCATGATGGTGGTGCATTAATGTGCAATGGCGCTGCTTGGTGCTGGTGGTGGATCGTGGTGATGGCGGCGCTTCCCTAAACCCACTAAAATGAACCCACCCCAAGAGAAGAGAAGAGAATTGAAGACAAGAGAATAGAATAGAGGAGAAGAAAGGTGATGATGATGGTGCGGTGCTCCGGCGCTAGGCCTTCGGTTATGGGGAGATGCTCTGGTGTTAGGGATAGGTGTGCAAGGGAGTGATAGGGAGGGGTGGGGTTTTCGTTCGAGTTAGAGTGAAAGAGGGAGGGAAATTCGTGTGCTAAATGAACCAAGGAGTGAATTGTAAAGTGAAGGGTTGTGGTTAGCCGAAAAAACGTAGCACTTCCTATATGAAGGGCTGCAGTTTCGGGCTAACCCCAACCCTTCACTATTAAGGGCTACATTTTTCGAAAAAACGTAGCTTTTCCATCGCAACCCTTGCGTTTTTTTTCCACTAGTGACATATTTGAGAGATAAGTTATCACAAAGTATGATATAGTGTAGAGTTTCACTAAAAATCTTTTTGGAAAATCGGTTAAACATAAAACCTATAAGATAATAAAGCAAAATTAATAAAACAACAAAAAAAACCCAAACTTTCAAACCTATCAAACTTTCCTCAATCAAACGAAAACATCACCATAAATTAATCTCTCCAAAAATTAATTAGAACAAATTGACAAATAATCCAATGGAAAGTTATAGAGAAATGAAAAAGAGGAGATAGAGTTAGAGAGGGGAATCAACGGAAGAGGAGAGAGAAAGAGAATAAGAGGCAGCGTGGTGGTGCGTGAATGTGAAGTGGCACTGCGTGGTGGTGGTGGATCATGGTGATGACGGCGTTGCCCTAAATCCAATAAAATCAACCCACTCCAAGAGAAGAGAAGAGAGGTCGGAGAAGAGAAGAGAAGCGAAGAAAGGAGAGAGAAGAGAGGTGATGGTGATGATGCGATGCTCCGGCGTTAGGGCTCCAGTTATGGGGCGATGCTTTGGTGTTAGGGCTAGGTGTGCGAGTGAGTGATAGGGAGGGATGGGGTCTTCGTTCGAGTTACAGTGAGAGAGGGAGGGAAATTCGTGTGCTAAACGACTGAGGGATTGAATTGTGCGCGCTATTGGGAGCCAATTTAGCAAAGTGAAAGCTTGTGGTTAGCCGAAAAAACCCTGCCCTTCCTATATGAAGGGCTGCAACTTCGGGCTGACTCCAACCCTTCACTATTAAGGGCTACATTTTTCGAAAATAACGCATCTCTTGCATTTTTTTTCTACTAGTGACATATTTGAGAGATAGGTTATAACAATGTATGATATAGTGCAGAGTCTCACTAAAAATATTTTTGAAAAATCGGTTAAACATAAAACATATAATATAATAAAGCAAAATTAATAAAACAACAAAAATCTGAAACTTTCAAACCTATCAAACTTTCATCAATCAAACAAAAAAACCGCACCATAAATTAATCTCTCCAAAAATTAATTAGAAGAAATTAACAAATTATCCAACGGAAAGTTATAGAGAAATGAAAAAGAGGAGATAGAGTGAGAGAGGGGAATTACCGGAAGAGGAGAGAGAAAGAGAAGAAGAGGTAGCGTGGTGGTGATGCATGAATGTGCTGTGGCACTGTGTGGTTGTGATGGATCGTGGTGATGGCGGCGCTGCCCTGAACCCACTAAAATCAACCCACTCCTAGAGAAGAGAAGAGAAGAGAAGAGAAGAGAAGAGAGGTGATGGTGCGGTGCGTCCGGCGTTAGGGCTCCGGTTATGGGCGATGCTCTGGGTGTGTTATGCTAGGTGTGCGAGTGAGTTATAGAAGGGGTGGGGTTTTCGTTCGAGTTAGAATGAGAGAGTGAGGGAAATTCAATTCGTGTGCTAAATGATTAAGGGGGTGAATTGTGCGCACTATTAGGAGCCAATTTAGTAAAGTGAAGGGTTGTGGTTAGCCGAAAAAATGCTGCCCTTCCTATATGAAGGGTTGCGATTTCGGGGTGACCCCAACCCTTCACTATAAAAGGCTACATTTTTCGAAAAAAATAGAGCTCTTGCATCGCAGCCCTTGCGTTTTTTTCCACTAGTGACATATTTGAGAGATAAGTTATAACAATGTATGATATGGTGCAGAGTTTCACTAAAAATCCTTTTGGAAAATCGGTTAAACATAAAACCTATAAGATAATAAAGCAAAATTAATAAAACAACAAAAAAACCCAAACTTTCAAACCTATCAAACTTTCCTCAATCAAACGAAAACATCACCATAAATAATCTCTCCAAAAATTAATTAGAAACAAATTGACAAATAATCCAATGGAAAGTTATAGAAAATGAAAAAGAGGAGATAGAGTTAGAGAGGAATCAACGAAGAGGAGAGAAAAGAGAATAAGAGGCAGCGTGGTGGTGCGTGAATGTGAAGTGGCACTGCGTGGTGGTGGTGGATCATGGTGATGACGGCGTTGCCTAAATCCAATAAAATCAACCCACTCCAAGAGAAGAGAGGTCGGAGAAGAGAAGAGAAGCGAAGAGAGGAGAGAGAAGAGAGGTGATGGTGATGATGCGATGCTCCGGCGTTAGGGCTCCAGTTATGGGGTGATGCTTTGGTGTTAGGGCTAGGTGTGCGAGTGAGTGATAGGGAGGGATGGGGTCTTCGTTCGAGTTACAGTGGAGAGGGAGAAATTCGTGTGCTAAACGACTGAGGATTGAATTGTGCGCGCTATTGGGAGCCAATTTAGCAAGTGAAAGCTTGTGGTTAGCCGAAAAAACCCTCCCTTCCTATATGAAGGGCTGCAACTTCGGGCTGACTCCAACCCTTCACTATTAAGGGCTACATTTTTCGAAAATAACGCATCTCTTGCATTTTTTTTCTACTAGTGACATATTTGAGAGATAGGTTATAACAATGTATGATATAGTGCAGAGTCCACTAAAAAATATTTTTGAAAAATCGGTTAAACATAAAACATATAATATAATAAAGCAAAATTAATAAAACAACAAAAATCTGAAACTTTCAAACCTATCAAACTTTCATCAATCAAACAAAAACCGCACCATAAATTAATCTCTCCAAAAATTAATTAGAAGAAATTAACAAATTATCCAACGGAAAGTTATAGAGAAATGAAAAAGAGGAGATAGAGTGAGAGAGGGGAATTACCGGAAGAGGAGAGAGAAAGAGAAGAAGAGGTAGCGTGGTGGTGATGCATGAATGTGCTGTGGCGCTGTGTGGTTGTGATGGATCGTGGTGATGGCGGCGCTGCCCTGAACCCACTAAAATCAACCCACTCCTAGAGAAGAGAAGAGAAGAGAAGAGAAGAGAAGAGAGGTGATGGTGCGGTGCTCCGGCGTTAGGGCTCCGGTTATGGGGCGATGCTTTGGTGTGTTATGGCTAGGTGTGCGAGTGAGTTATAGAAGGGGTGGGGTTTTCGTTCGAGTTAGTATGAGAGAGTGAGGGAAATTCAATTCGTGTGCTAAATGATTAAGGGGGTGAATTGTGCGCACTATTAGGAGCCAATTTAGTAAAGTGAAGGGTTGTGGTTAGCCGAAAAAACGCTGCCCTTCCTATATGAAGGGTTGCGATTTCGGGGTGACCCCAACCCTTCACTATAAAAGGCTACATTTTTTGAAAAAAATAGAGCTCTTGCATCGCAGCCCTTGCGTTTTTTTCCACTAGTGACATATTTGAGAGATAAGTTATAACAATGTATGATATGGTGCAGAGTTTCACTAAAAATCCTTTTAGAAAATCGGTTAAACATAAAACATATAAGATAATAAAGTAAAATTAATAAAACAACAAAAAAACCTAAACTTTCAAACCTATCAAACTTTCATCAATCAAACAAAAACATCACCATAAATTAATCTCTCCAAAAATTAATTAGAAGAAATTAACAAATAATCCAATGGAAAGTTATTGAGAAATGAAAAAGAGGAGATAGAGTGAGAGTGGGGAATTACTGAAACAGGAGAGAGAAAAAGAAGAAGAGGTAGCGTGGTGGTGGTGCGTGAATGTGTATTTGCGCTACGTGCTGGTGGTGGTCGATCGTGGTGATGACGCCGCTGCCCTAAACCCACTAAAATCAACCCACTCCAAGAGAAGACAAGAGAAGAGAAGAGAATAGAGTAGAAGAGAGGTGATGGTGATGGTGCGGTGGTCCGGCGCTAGGGCTCCGGTTATGGGGCAATGCTCTAGTGTTAGGGCTAGGTGTACCAAAGATTGATAATCCTTCAGAGGAAGCTCATTTCCTTCTAATCAGTTTGTGTAACACAATTTGTAAGTGCATTGCAAAGTGCTTATTTAAGAGTCCTTCCTTGGACTTCCAACATGCTTCTATTCCAGGAAGAACTACGAC
The DNA here is from genome assembly GCF_026745355.1 of Beta vulgaris subsp. vulgaris. Taxonomy (NCBI): domain Eukaryota; kingdom Viridiplantae; phylum Streptophyta; class Magnoliopsida; order Caryophyllales; family Amaranthaceae; genus Beta; species Beta vulgaris. The sequence continues at coordinate 22,131,828 of NC_079204.1, read as the reverse complement.
TAATAATAATCTATTACCTCATGAATTGCTTCATTACATTAATAAGAAGTAAAAGAATGTAATTGCTTGATTCTTCTCATTGCCTTAGTAGGGTGATATACAAATAATACAATGTAAGATTAGGCTATAAGATAGGAACTAATTTGACTAACCTAACATAGAAGATTATACAATATTTTCTAACTAAATATTTACATAATCTGTCAGACCCCCGCAGTCGAAACGGGAGGTTCACGAACGCTGAGACTGTCACGAAAATCTTCAAAGAGTACTTGGGGTAGTCCTTTGGTGAAAATGTCGACGATCTGATATCGGAATAGAACATGAAGTACACGAACTTGGCCACGTGCCACTTTCTCACGAACAAAATGAATGTCCATTTCTATGTGTTGTGTCCGCTGCTGTTGGATAGTATTGCCAGACAAATATACACTAGGGGAAAAAATCGAAAGGGCTGCGCAAGTAGGGCTGCGCATTTTAAAAAAGCGCAGCCCTATTGATGAAGGGCTGCGCTTTTTAAAAAAAGCGCAGCCCTTTTGTATGAAGGGCTGCGCCTTTTCTAAAAAGCGCAGCCCTACCTACAGAAGGGCTGCGCTTTTTAGAAAAGCGCAGCCCTTCTGTAGGTGAAGGGCTGCGCTTTTTAGGAGGCGCAGCCCTTCACATGCAGAAGGGCTGCGCTTTTCTAAAAGGCGCAGCCCTTCAATGTGTAGGGCTGCGCTTTTTTGAAACTAGCGCAGCCCTTCATTCAAAATTTTTTTTCGATACATGCAATGTAGCGCGCCTTACTTCATTTTCCCACTTTCATTCTCTCTCTTCCCTTCTTACTACCCCAAGTGCGATTTTCCTTCATTCTCTCTTTCACTTCTTCGAGTTGCACCACCACCACCACATTGGTGCCCTAATTCGCGCACCACCACCCCCTTCACGCACCACCACCCCCTTCGCGCACCACCACCCCCTTCGCGCACCACATTTCGCGCACCACCACCCCCAATTCGCACACCACATTTCGCGCACCACCACCCCCTTTGCGCACCACCCCCTTGCGCACCACCCCCTTTGCGCACCACCCTCTTCTCTTCTCCACCATTTGAGTGGTTAATTAGGTATGGATTAATTTTGTTTTTAAGTTACTTTTGTTTTGTTAAATTGAATTAAATGGTTAATGTGCAATGTGGGTTTTGTCAATTGTAGGAAGAAGAGGCTAAGGAAGGCAAGTGAAGTTCCAAGTATCTCTTTTCTCTTCATTGCTCGTCGTTGGTGTTAAGAGGTAACTACTTTAACATGTAGACAAAGTTGATAATTTATTGAATGTATATGTATTTTTTATAATGTATATTATAATATATTATTTGTTGATATGAGATTGTATGAAAACGCAATGTGATTTAGCTATATATATGAAAATATATAAGTATTGTTTGAATCATCATCATATATGCCTAGATACCCGTTCAAGACTTACTCATTAGGGTAAGTCTTGAATAGTCCCCGGTTTGGGACTGTTCTTGGACGTTTGATCTCACTTAGGTGGTGAATGTGTGTCTTCTTTTCAATTCTGAGGAAAATCTTGGCTTATCGTTTCGCTACATTGTTCTCTGGGTACATATGTAGATAAGCAATTATCTACATTGTGTACTTGGAGAACTGTAGGGAAATGCTGCCGGATTTTCCTTAGAATTGAAAGTTGGCATATATTCACTAGTGAGATTAGACGTCCAAGGATGGGTTAGGTTGGAGTGATAAGGACCTTTGACTGCATGCATACAATTGAACATGTGACTATCTTAGCTTGTTGTATACGTGTGTGATTTGAATATGTGAGTGTGTGTACTTTAATAATGATTGATGCATATAATGAATGTTGTGTTTAATTATTAGAGGTGGTCTTCTTGAATGAGATGGATCGTACTTGGATGTATGGTAGTCGTGAATCGATTGAGTTTGTGAATGGGGTCTCGGAATTCTGTAGAAGTGCATTAGAATATCAAACATCCTCTGGAGCAGTCGACTTTTATTGTCCTTGTTTGGATTGTAGAAATGTGAGCAAGGTTAGTAGTATACATGTGGTTAGGGAGCATGTATTTCGCCGTGGGTTTAGGCCTCAATACCATGTATGGATTTGGCATGGTGAGCAGGGGAGGTATATGGGAAGCTCTGGATAAAGAATGATGTATGTGAGAAGAAAAAAAAGAGATGATGATGAGTTAGGGGATGAGAATTTGGATGATGAATTTGGAGATGATGATAGGGATCGGGTAGACGAGATGATACACGAGGTTGAAGATCAGTCGTGTAGACGACCTCGTATTTTTGAGTCTATGTCTAAGGCTGCTGAAAAGCCGTTGTATCCAGGTTGTACAAAGTACACCAAACTTTCTGCAGTGGTAACACTGTTCAACATTAAGTCGAACGCTGGTTGGACGGACTCTAGTTTCACATCGTTGTTGGAAGTTTTAGCTGAGATGCTCCCTGAAGGAAATGAACTGCCAAAGTCGTACTATTATGCGAAGAAGTTGATGTGTCCTTTGGGTTTAGAGTACGAGCGGATACATGCTTGTCCTAACGATTGTGTGCTCTATCGTAATGAGTATGAGCATTTACATGAGTGTCCACGTTGTGGATTGTCGAGGTACAAGCGTGAAGGAGCTGGAGGTAGTGAAGGACCACCAGCCAAGGTGTTGTGGTATCTACCCATAATACCTAGATTTAAGCGCATGTTCTCAATGAAAGGAGATGCGAAGAATTTGAGGTGGCATGCAGATCGTAGGAAGAAAGACGGTCTGCTCAAGCATCCGGCTGATTCGCCTGAGTGGAAAACTATCGACAGGGTGCATAAGTCATTTGGTAATGAGGATAGGAATTTGAGGCTTGGATTATGTACGGATGGCATGAACCCTTTTGGCAATCTCAGCTCGCAGCATAGCACATGGCCAGTAGTTTTAGTGGTTTATAACTTGCCTCCTTGGTTGTAGGCACCATTGGACACTCATTGCAATATGTGTGTCAAGTAACGAAGTCTACCACTTTGATTCTTTGCGTAAAGGAACAATACGGTCCTTACTAGTCAAATCATTGTTAAATAGGTAGCCTAATTGAAACTATATATGCACACTTAGCTTATTAAATATTAAATGTACATCTAATCTTATAATAATGTGTATTGATGTAGTGTGATGAAGAAGATTACTTCATCTGGACTTCGACAAGGAAAAGCTCCTGTTTGGTATTTAGTCGAGGTAACATGTAATATTTTTGCATCCTTTTATAAAAACACATAATACACATATAACATGTCATTTATTGCATCTTTGGTGAATTTTAGTGTCCGGTACAAGAAGGTGGACTTGCGTGTGGGTATTACGTCATGAGGTTCATGCTCGATATCGTCAACTATTGCAAAGATGTTGTTGATCTTCGAAAGGTATGTAACTTTTAGGTTTCCAATTGTTGTTTGTTGTATTTCCGGCCTATATTAGCCTTTTCGCTCCCAAAATTTAGTTATAGTGATTTAACATCAAATTCTCTTTGAACATGATTATATGAGCATATTATAACTAGTATGTAGATTCTTAGGCTTTATTTTTGTTGGTTGCATTTCGGGAACGAAAAGGCCATTTCCGGCCTATTTTGGGCTATTTTGGCCTTTTCGCTCCCAAAAGTAGTTATGAAGTGATTTAACCTCAAATTCTCTTTGAACATGATTATATGAGGCATATTATAACTAGTAGTAGATTCTTAGACTTTAATTTTGTTGTTGTTGATTTTGGGAACGAAAAGGCCATTTCCGGCCTATTTTGGCCTATTTTGGCATTTTCGCTCCCAAAATGTAGTTATGAAGTGATTTAACCTCAAATTCTCTTTGAACATGATTATATGTTATAATTAACTAGTATGTAGATTCTTAGGCTTTAATTTTGTTGTTTGCATTTCGGGAACGAAAAGGCCAATTCCGGCCTATTTTGGCTATTTTGGCCTTTTCGCTCCCAAAATGTAGTTATGAAGTGATTTAACCTCAAATTCTCTTTGAACATGATTATATGAGGCATATTATAACTAGTATGTAGATTCTTAGGCTTTAATTTGTTGTTGTTGATTTTGGGAACGAAAAGGCCATTTCCGGCCTATTTTGGCTATTTTGGCCTTTTCGCTCCCAAAATGTTGTTATGAAGTGATTTAACCTCAAATTCTCTTTGAACATGATTATATGAGGCATATTATAACTAGTATGTAGATTCTTAGGCTTTAATTTCTTGTTGGTTGCATTTCGGGAACGAAAAGGCCATTTCCGGCCTATTTTGGGCTATTTTGGCCTTTTCGCTCCCAAAATGTATTTATGAAGTGATTTAACCCCAAATTCTTTTGAACATGATTATATGAGATATATTATAACTAGTGTGTAGACTTTTAGGCTTTAATTTCTGTTGGTTGCATTTCGGGAACGAAAAAGGCCATTTCCGGCCTATTTTGGCCTAATTTGGCCTTTTCGCTCCCAAAATGTAGTTATGAAGTGATTTAACCTCAAATTCTCTTTGAACATGATTATATGAGTATATTATAACTAGTGTGTAGACTTTTAGGCTTGCATTTGTTTTGATTCCATTTCGGGAAGATATATGTCATTTTTAGAAGTACTAACTACGGTAAAATGATTGACTTTTTGTATATGTTTATTTTTTGGTTATTTTGCAAGGTTTATGCTAGTTCCAAACCACGTTTGAGGAACTTCACCAAAGAAGAAATTGACGAAGTTCGGGATAAGTTGGCGTCCTACATTACCGATGATTGCATAGGATGAGATTTTCGCTCCAACAATAATGTACTAGCTATTTCTATCACCTATGTACACTTTTTACATTATTTTAATATATTTGAAGTTAATTATTACCTTTCTCCACTTGTCATATATTATCGTATTGCAATTTGCATTTTTTTCTTGTCCAGAGAGGTTATGGGTGGGGTTGGGGCTGTGTGGGTGCAGGCTGTGCTGCTGGTATGTGCAGGCTGCTGTGTGCAAGCAAAAAAAAAAAAAAAAAATTATAGTGAAGGGCTGCGCTAGTTTAAAATAGCGCAGCCCTTATACTAAGAAGGGCTGCGCTAGTTTAAACTAGCGCAGCCCTTCTAGCAAGAAGGGCTGCGCTAGTGCTTAACTAGCGCAGCCCTTCTTGCTAGAAGGGCTGCCCTTCTAAAGCAAGAAGGGCTGCGCTTTGAAGGAGGCGCAGCCCTTCTATTAAGAAGGGCTGCGCTTTTTTCAAAAAGGCGCAGCCCTTCCTATCATGAAGGGCTGCGCCTTTTTGAAAAAAGCGCAGCCCTTCGTCTAGAAGGGCTGCGCTTTTCTAGCGCAGCCCTACTTGAATAATGAAGGGCTGCGATGGAAAGGGCTGCCCTCTAAAAGCGCAGCCCTACATACCATTTTCAGCGCAGCCCTACTACTTTTTTCCACTAGTGATATGTCATTCACATTATCACAATATATCAAAGTAGCTTTATGAACTGGACAATGGAGTTCTAAAAGGAGATTGCGAATCCATCAGCTTCCGCACTAGAGCGAGAGAGGGTAGGTTGCTGCTTCGAGGACCAAGAAATCAAGTTATGTCCCTAGAAAACACAATAACCGGACGTAGACCGGCGGGTGTCAGGACATCCTCCCCAATCAGCATCAGTGTAGGATGCCAAATTAGTAATGGAAGAGGGGTAAAGATGTAACCCATGATCAAGTGTGCCCTGAAAATGATCCGTTTCAAAGCGAGCATGTGGACAGTAGTAGGAGCATGCATCTGGAGACAAATTCTGCTGAACATCGTATGATATATCTGGGTGAGTGAAAGTAAGGTACTGAAGAGCACATGCAAGACTCCGAAAAAGAGTGGGATCCTCATAGGGGTCACCATTAGAGCACTGACCTTGGGTTTAGTATCAACCGGAGTCAAGGAAGGCTTACAAGAGGACATGCTTGCTCAGTCAATAATTTCCTGAGCATATTTTCGTTGTGACAGAAATATCCCTCCTTTGTGACGAGTCACAGCAATGCCAAGAAAATAATTTAAAGGACCTAAGTCCTTCATTGCAAATTCCGAGCCAAGAAGATCCATAATAGAACAGCGAAGAGTATCTGAAGAAGCATTAAGAATGATATCATCCACATAAAGTAACAAATAAGCATGTCACGTCCATGTCTGTAGATAAATAATGAGTTATCAGACCTGATGCTAGAGAAACCAATGGTGGAAACATAATTAGCAAATCTTTTATACCAACAGCGCGGGGATTGCTTAAGCCCATATAAGGACTTTCACAATAAATAGACATAATTAGGATGAGATGGGTCACGATAAACCATCGGCTGATGCATATACACTGTCTCGTTCTAATCACCATGAAGAAAAGCATGCTTGACGTCCAACTGATGAATGGGCCAATGCTTTGAGAGAGAAAGACTCGAAACAGTGCGAATAGTAGTCGGTTTGACAACCGGGCTAAATGTCTCACCACAATCAATTCCCACCTGCTGAGTTTTACCATCACCTACAAGACGGGCTTTATGCCGCTCAAAATCACCATTAGCCTTTTCTTTATGAGTAAATATCCACATAGAACGAATAACATTCACATTAGGTGGACAGGGCACCAAGTCCCACGTATTATTTTTAATAAGAGCATCATATTCATCATCCATGGCCAATTTCCAATTAGGATCACAAAGTGCATGTATTGGTTTATGGGGTAAAGGAGACTTGTGCATCGTGGTATGTAAATTAAGTGGGCGTTTGGGCTTAAAAACTCCAAGCTGACTCCTAGTGACCATGCGAGTGGGGGGAATGGGCTGTTGGATTGGATGAGAAGGGGAAATGGGAGGTGCGTTGGTTGGCTGGGGCACAGTAGGGGACGGGCCCAAAGGTTAGGGAGAGCTAGAAATAGATGGCGGCCTAACTGGGGAAGAGGCTGAGGGGTCCAGCAGGGGACGCAGCCTAAGCACAGAAATGGTTGGCGGATCCAGAGATAGGCGCGGCCCAGTAGAAGGAGTGGGCCCAACGAGGTTGTGCTGGGGGTAGAACTGGGCTAGGCAACGGGGTTTTGATGAATGTGATGGACTAAATATGGGGAAAGGCCATCATCCAGAAATTCATAAGTGGATTTTGTGGATTTGTTAAGAGTAGAAAATGGAAATTTACTCTCATCAAGCAAAACATGACGACAAATAATGATTTTATTAGAAGATAAATCAAAACATTTGTAGCCACGATGATTAGGTGGATATCCCAAAAAGACACAAGGTGTAGACCGAGGTTGTAACTTGTGAATTGTAGTAGATGGAGAAAGGGGATAACACAAACGCCCAAAAACCCGTAAATGAGAGTAGGATGGCTTCCGGTGGTAAAGAGCTTCCAAAGGAGATTTGTCCCGCAATAGTTTACTTAGTAAAATATTAAGAAGATAAGTGGCCCTTTGCAATGCATGATGCCAAAAAGATGGGGGAAGAGAGGCATGAGCAAGGAGAGTAGGGATGATTTAATTAATGGAACATATTTTTCTTTCAGCTTTACCGTTTTGAGATGATGTGTGTGGACAAGAAAGGCGAAAAGACATTCCATTTTCCTCAAAATATTTTCCGAATTGACCATTATCATACTCTCTCCCATTATCACATTGGACATTTTTTATTGGACGATCAAATTGAGTTTGAACTTGTGCCTTAAAAGCTAAGAATTTGGCATAAACATCGGATTTTCTAGCTAAAGGAAAAGTCCATAAATAATTGGTGAAATCATCCAAAAATAAAACATAATAGCGATGTCCCATTGAACTCAAAATAGGAGAGGTCCACAAATCACTATGAATAATATCAAATGCTAACAAAGTTTCGGAATTAGAAGTAGCAAAAGGGAACTTAATGTGTTTACCAAGAACGCAAGAATGACAAATAGTAGTAGAACTAGAAATATTACATTCAATGCATTTATTGCGCTTAAGAATATTCAAAATGGAAGCACCCGGGTGACCCAAACGATCATGATGCCAAAGGGGGGAAGACAAAGCTGCAAAAGTTGATGGAGAATGAATGGTATTGGTGAAAGTGGATAATGGATAAAGATCACCCCGACTATCACATCTCAAGAGAGCCGTCCCCGTCCGGAAATCCTTTACAGAAAACCCATATGGGTCAAATTCAACACTGACAGAATTATCGGTAGTAAACTTACGAACGAAAACTAAGTTTTTAATGAGTTTAGGAGCATAGAGGACTTTTTTTAAACATAAAGGAGGATGGGGGGTGGACAAAGTAGCATGACCATAACCACGAATTGGAATTGAATGACCATTACCAACAATAATACTATTATTATGAGTGCTCAAATTAAAATAAGACGAGAGAATACCAGTTGTAGACGTCATATGTGAAGTTGCACCCATATCCATGTACCAAGTAGGGTCGGGTGGGTTCAACGTCATAGTATGAAGAGCATTCTCAACATCAGTGGGCACATAAGATGGAGAAACTGACCCAGTAGCAGCATACGCTTGTGGAGGCCTGTAGCCTAGAATGCCATTAGAAGCCATCACCCTAGGTGGGCCAGAAATGGGGCGAGCCCACTGTGAAGAAGGAAAGGGACAAGGAGGACGAGCCTATTGTGGCACCCAACCCCACTACCAAGGGTAAGGAGAGTTCTGCCAAGGTGGCTGCTGTACCGGAGCATGCCGTGCATCATCGGACCCACGACCTCCACCAAAATCGTGATTCGGAGAAGCCACCATAACAGTAGGTGCTTCGTCCTGCATCTCAGCCAACGCCTTTTCCTTAAGACACAAACTTGAGCGAGCCTCGGAGAAGGAAGGAAGAGGCTTACTTTGACGGAGTAGAGTGCCCACATTGTTGTAGGCATCGGTGAGGCCAGCCAGTAACTGAAGAACAAGGCGGTTATCCGTCACGGGAGGACCGACGCTATTTAGTTGATCAACCAAGGTTTTTAAACGTTTACAATAAGCAGAAGCCAAAGGATAATCTCGCATTTTGACATGAGAAAAATCATGTTCAAGGGTAACCACCCGAGAGTTTTTGTTGTCCTGGAAAAGATCTCGAAGCCGATCCCAAGCCTCCTTGGCCGAGAGATCTTCAGCAATAATGGTGTGTAGCAAATCGGTGGAGATGGTAGCATACACCCATTGGAGCACCGTTGCATCTAACGTGGACCACATATCTTTTTCTTCATCAGCGGAAGGAGCTGTTTCCTTTCCAGTAGGTAAGATGTACGAGATAACTCGGTGGGATCGTGCATGGAGCTTAAATAATTCGACCCAAGCCGAATAATGGTCCGTGTCCATCTCAAGAACAATAGGAATACTGTTCTTTATATTTGAGACAGCCAAAGCAGGGTGGAACTTTGGGTTGGCCATGGATGAAAGCTTTGAAGAAGCAATGAAGAAGATAGAGTAGAAGGGCAGCGGAAGAATGTAATTGCTTGATTCTTCTCATTGCCTCAGTAGGTTGATATACAAAGAATAAATCGTTAGATTAGGCTATAAAATAGGAACTAAGTTGACTAACCTAATATAGAAGATTATACAATATTTTCTAACTAAATATTTACATAATCTATCAAGAAGTGAAATAACTCTTTCACTATGGTTTTAGCAAAGATAGAAATGAATAAAGCCTATGATAGGGTTTTTGGAGTTTTATCATCAACATACTTCGACGGTTTGGTTTACCTCCAATTTGGTTGCAATGAATTTATTTGTGTAATGCTATTGTCTCCACAAGCTTATTATTAATGGAAAATTTCAGAACCCTTCTCTCCAAAGTGTGGGCTTCGACAAGGTGACCCTTATCACCTTATTTGTTTATTTGTTGCATGGATGTGCTTTCAAGAATGCTAACCTTAGACGAATAATTGAAGTAAATTAAAGGGATTTCGGTAGCTCGAAGGAGACGTACTATCTCCCATTTATTCATTACAGATGCTGCTATGCTTGTCTTTAGCACACCAAAAGATCATTGTCTTTCTTTACGTGATATTACAGATAGATTTTATCTTATCTTCGGTCAGGATATCAACTTTAAGAAATATTACATTAAGTTTAGCTTAAATACTTCCCCTCAAGACCAGCTTCTCTACAAGAACATTCTTCGTATGTCTACCTCTTCCGTTTTTAAGACTAATTTGGGGGTTCCAATTGATATCAATGGTAAGAAAATAGGACACTTTCAAAACCTTATTGACACAATCACAAGAAAACTTTTCTCATGGAATTTTGTTTTCTCTCCCTACCAACCAAAGTTACCCTTATCAACTTTATTCTTATTGCCATGATAACTCATATCATTGTGAATAAGAACATTGACTCTGTACTCCATATGTTTATGTGGAGTTCTAGAACTGGTACGTAGGGTTAGAAAAAGAATACTTCTCTTCCCAAAGGTTCGAGTGGCTTAGGAATTAGCTCTATTCCTATTCTCAATGATTATGAAAGCTGGAAATCTTCACATGCGTTATTTACATTAATTGCAAAGGTGTACATGGGTTTAAAGCCTTGTAACCTTAAATTCTAGAAAGTATAATATTTTTCCTACGGCTACATGGTCTTGGAGTTTCAGAGGTAATCATGAAGCGAAAAAAACCTACTCAAGGGTTGTGCATGGAAGGTTGGTAATGGTAATACAATGAGGAAATTCTTGGAAAGTTGGATGTATGGGAAAAGTCCTATTGCTAAATCTCCTCTTACTCACCAGGAAATTTGTACTTCCCAAGTTTCAGATTTCATTTATTGTGACAATAAAATTTGGAAAAACATTTAAGTATGTGGTTTTTTTAAGTTTTGAGGATGCTAATTGTAGTTTTGACTATGAAATTCCCTGATACCTCTGCTCTAGATTTTTTGTACTTGAATGCTCATAATTCAGGAGATTTTACTACCAAATCAGGTTATGTAGGAGGTCAACATCATAATTAATATCAAATAGCTTTGGACTCAAATATTTTTTAAGTCATTTAGCATCTTCATATGCTTCCTAAATGGAATTGTTTTATATGGAGGCTTCTTTATGATAGTTTTGCAACTAAGGGTCAACTAGAGCATAGAGGGATCATTTTGTCTGCCTTTTGTGATCTTTGTCCCAATAGACTCCAACCATTATTGCGAAGATGTTTCTTGCCTAAAACAGTTTTGTAGCAAACTCACTCGTCCTCCCTTTTGTAAGGACGGGAAAGTGAATTATGTCGGTGTATGCTTCAAAGGATAGTTTCTGTTACCTATTTTCTAGTTAGTAGTCGTTGTAAGTGGCTAAGTATAAGGAGTCAAATGTGTTTGTTATTGTTAGTAGTAGTGGAGTATATCACGTTTTATAGTGAGATAGTTGATTTAGTTGTGCTTGAAGTTAGGAATTAGTTATGCATTGTTTGTTAGTTTATTTAAGTAGCTTGTGTTTTCATTTTATTTTTTTTTGTGATGGAGAATATAGTGTCTTATTAGTTTAAGTTTTTGTTTTCAAGTTTCCTTGCATTATTCTCTCAATTTTGTCTCTAAAATTTACATGGTACCAAGAGCCAAAAAGATCCCGAGAGCTTGCGAGCTATAAACACACAACAACAAAAATATTGAGGTTTGAAATTCTCTTTTCTTCTCATGGCATCAAACAATTTTTCAGTTTCTATTCCCATTTTCAAAGGAGAGAATTATCGCTCATAGGTAATCAAGATGCAATCATACCTGAAAGCCTTGAGTCTATGGGAAAATATTGAGCGTGATATTAATCCTACTCTTCCACAAGATCTAACCCTAGCCCAGATAAAAAAAACATGACGAAGAAATGGCAAAAATATCAAAACCACTTTCATGTCTTCATTCGCAGTGTCGGACGAAAATTTTACAAGCATTATGTCTTGTGATTCTCCCAAAGAAGCGTAGGAGAAACTGAAGGAGGAGTATGAGGGAAACGATCAAATAAAATTGATGAAAATCTTACATCTCAAGACGGAATTTGAGATGTTGGAGATGAAGAAATGTGACGGTGTTAGAGAATATGGAGGTCGATTAATGTCACTTGTCAACCAAATCAAATTACTTGGTGGAGAATTTGAAAATCAAAGAGTGGTGGCCAAACTACTTGTCAATCTTCCCGAGAGGTATGAAACTAAAATTCTATCCCTTGAAGACACAAAAAATTTCACAAAATTAACAGTTTCGGAGTTAATTAATTCACTCCATTCTGTGGATCAAAGGAGGATCATGAGAAACGAAGATAGTGAAAGCAATGAAGAAAAGGCCTTTATAGCCAAGTCCTTTTATCGCAAAGGGAAAGACAAAATTGTCAACTGCACTCATTGCCACAAAGATGGTCATGAGGAAGATGATTGTTGGCATAAAGGAAAGCCAAAATGCTTTAATTGTAAAAAATTTGGGCATTTGGCTAAGAATTGCATATTAAAAAAGGAAGAAGATAATAGCATGGCACACAAGTGGCCATGGAAGAGACATTGTTTTAGAGTTTTTATCGATGAGAAGTGCATCAACGATGCAAAGTTGGTGAGAAGTGCATCAACAATTATTGATGAGAAGTGCATCAACAATGTGATGTTGGTGAGAAGTGCATCAACAATTAGTGGTGAGAAGTGCATCACAATTGAAGAGAAGTGAAGTTCATGATTTTTTTTTTAAAAATTTGAAGCAAGGGGGTGTATTGGTGTATGCTTCAAAGGATAGTTTTTGTTACCTATTTTCTAGTTAGTAGTCGTTGTTAGTGGCTAAGTATAAGGAGTCAAATGTGTTTGTTATTGTTAGTAATAGTGAAGTTATCACGTTTTATCACTAGTGGAAAAAAGTCCATCTGACGCGGTCAAAACCGGGCTTACTGATGCGGTTTTGGTCGGCATCAGATGGGCCCGCAGCAACTAACGAAAAAAATCTGATGCAGTCCAAAATTGCATCAGCTTCTCACAACTGATGCGCTTTTGGAAGACCGCATCACATTTTGTGGTCATGAAATTAAAAAAAAAAACCTGCTTTGCATTGCAGGTGCAGCAACAAAGCAGGCCATCCTAAAATTACAAATTTTGCGATGGACACAAGCATCAGATCTTAATAAAACCAAGCATACATTACGCAAATTATACTAAATCTAAAATAAAACCAAAATGTATATAAATTATACAATACGAAAATTACAAAAACTAAATCTACGAAAAAAAAAAAACTAAATCTAACAAAAAAAACGTACTTTACATAAACTGAAGGAAAATTACAAGAAATAAAACGAACTAGATCTAATGTTTACATAAACAGAAAATGAATGAAATTACAAAAATTACATAAATAGAAAAGAAAAAACGTTGAATGAATGAAAATTACAAAAAAAAACTAAAGAAAAGAAAAAATAATAGAAAACTCATATCTAAGAAACGAAAACTGTAAGAAAAACGAAAAAAAAAACCTTTCTAGATTTTCGTCTTCGATTCGACACTAGTTTCGTCCTTGATTCTTCTTTTTCCTCTTCGTCTTCGTCTTCGACTCGTGCATACACTTACTTTGTCCTCGATTCATCTTCGATTCGTCCTCGTTTCATCTTCAATTCGAACAATTTGTTCTTTTTCACGGAACGAAATCGAACAATTTAAAGTAAGGAAGTGAGGCAGAGGTCTTGGTGGTTGAAGAATCCATTGATTTCACCAGAAAATAAGTCGATTAATAAAAAAATTGTCGATTTAGGGTTTTATTGGAAGGAGGACATTAAAGCAAAGGATTTGGAAACCTATGAAAGTGGAGAGAGAAAGGGAACGTTCGAGGGTGAAGAGAAAGGAGGACATTCAAGGTTTATTTGGGATTTTTCGTCGTTTCAGAGGAGGGAGGAGGGAGGAAGGAGGGAGGCGTGGAGTGAAGAAATGGGATTTAGGTTAGAAATGGGGTGGATTTGGTTTAAGAAAGATATTGGGCCGCAGATTGGGTTGTTTCATCATCTTCATGGACAGATTTTCTGATGCGGTCCTGGAACCGCATCAGATTTTTTAAAAACCGCAGCGGTTTTTTTAATCTGATGCGATTTTTTTAATCTGATGCGATTTTTTGAGGACCGCATCAGATTTTTTTGCCAACTTTCTCCCTTATTTTTTGGTTGCTTTTTCGGATGCGGTTTTACAAAAACCGCATCTGCTACTAAGTGACATATAAGGTTTTTTCTACTAGTATATAGTGGGTTAGTGGGTTTAGTTGTGCTTGAAGTCAGGAAGTATTTATGCATTGTTTGTTAGCTTATTTAAGTAGCTTGTGTTTTCAGTTTTTTGTGATGGAGAATATATTTTATTATTAGTTTAAGTTTCTGTTTTCAAGTTTCCTTACATTATTTTCTTTATTTTTTCTCTAAAACTAATTGTATGGGGGCTGACTAAGTTCCATACCAGTTCAATTGATACCGGTCTAATAGCTTTTGGGCTTACGAGCCTGGGCTTAGATCCAGTTTATATCTCCAGTGCCTACGGGCCTAAAGGATATACTTTTAGTAAAAGATAAGAACATATCCTAAAGGAATATTCTTGAGGATCTCTCCCGTAAATACCGGGCCCAATAAAGAGATGGGCTTAATCAAGTCCCAATAAATACTCCGTTGATCTGAGTCATAAGGTACGTACACGAATCCCAATACAATATACTTGAGAGCTACCGGCTTTTAACCTAATACTGACTTAGGCATCGGAGGGGCGTTCCTCGGATCAACCCCCGAGGCTAGTTTACTTATTCTCTTTTGCAGGAATCCAAACCGGCTTAAATACAAGGACTTAACGGTTCAAGACCCTGTGATTTGTCCCATACCGGAACAATTGGCGCTAGAAGGAGGGGAGAACAATACCTTGTAGTCTAAGCCATCCCTTGCATCCAAAAACCCTTATGTATCCTAAGCAGCCATTAGGGATGCCGGAAACCGATGAGAACAATGTCCCCATTGACCAAGCCCCCCCGGGGTACTCAACTCCGCTGCCGTTCGCTAGGCACAATCGGCCACCTGTGGACACGACTAGAAAAACCCCTGAAACTCCCCACGAAGACATCTTCCACACCCCGCAGAATATGTTCACCCCAGAGCAACTCAGAAGTGCAGCAGAGGTTTTTCAGGCAATGGCAAGCGGTACCCCACCGATCGGTCCCCGGCCAAAGCGACCCTTGAGCAGAGCCCACAGCCCGGTGAGAAAACTTCTTACATCGTGGACGGGCCAAGGTGAGCGAGACCGGCATGACCAGGATCAGGTGGCGAATTCGAAAACCCCCACAGAGTAGGTGGGGAATGAGGAGGAAGAAGAGGAGGAGGCGCAGGACACTGAGGTTCAGCAGCATTCCTCCCAGCCGAGAAATCGAAGTGAATACCGGCGTAGAGCACAGGTATCGCTGCGGAACTCACCCTTTTCCACTGCGATTCTACAGGAGCCCATGGAAAAACTGAAAATGCCGACATGCAATTATGATGGTAAGACTGACCCAGAGGATCACCTATCGGCTTATGAGGGTCATATGATGTTGTACACCGATACTGACTCGGTATGGTGTAAGGTGTTTCCATCTACCTTAACCGGACTAGGGCAGACCTGGTTTAAAAGCATTCAGCCGGCAACTGTGTTTGACTTCCGACGACTCACATCCATGTTCGTAACACACTTTGTCAGCAATAAGCGTCGTGAACGAACAACCGGCGAGTTAATGTCTATTAAACAAGGAGAGACGGAAAGCTTGAGGGATTATGTCGGGCGTTTCAATGCCGAAGCCGTCACCATCCCGACACTGCAGCAGGAAGTAGCACTACTGGCCCTAATGACGGGGTTGAAGGAAGGTACCCCATTTCGCAGTTATCTCGGCAGAAAGAAGATGACATGCCTAGCAGAAGTCTTGGGAAAGGCTAATGACTTCATCAGGGGGGAAGAGTTTGACAAGGCAGCTAACGCAAAAAGGCCAGTGGCTATAGAAAAAGATAAAGAGAAAGACAAAGACAAGGATCGCCGGGATGACAAGTACCGGAAGGACAAAAAGTCCGAGTCAACCGGCAGAAAAGAAGAGAGCAACTCTGTGAAAAAGGGGTTCGAAGGAAGGCCAGACAAATACAACAATTATACTCCGCTGACAATATCCCGGGCCCGGATCTTTGAACTGCATAGTAAGGACGATAAGTGGCAAAGGCCGCGAAAAATGTACTACAAGGGTAGGGATAAGTCCAAGTGGTGTGAATTTCATGATGATTACGGTCATAAAACAGATGATTGCAAGGACCTTAAGGACGGGATCGAAGACCTCGTCAGGCGAGGTTACTTTACCCAGTACCTATCAAGGAACGATCGCAAAACTCCTCCAAGGGAGGATGAAAATGGCAATAGAAGACCGGTAAAAGACAGGATCACCGAGATCCACATCATAAGCGGAGGACCAACGAGAGGCGGTAGTATTCACGGGGCGAAAGCTAGCCTCAAAGAGGTCCGCCACCAGGTGAACTATAACAACGCCAGAAAATGGACGGCACCTCCATCTATGCCGTCTGTAGCTTTTACTTCAGAGGACGCTAAGGGGATCGTTTATCCTCATGACGACCCTTTGGTAGTATCTCTGCAAATATCCAATGCGATGGTCCACCGCGTTCTAGTCGACGGAGGAAGCTCTGCCAATATTCTCTACAAAGAGACGTTTGAAAAAATGGGATTTGACGAAACATGTTTGAAACCAGTCTCTTACCCGGTTATCGGCTTCATAGGAGCATCTGTTGTCCCAGAAGGGACGGTAAAGCTGGCGGTCAAAATAGGAGAGGGGTCTCGGTCCAAAGATCTCATGGTGGAATTTCTGGTCGTAGACGTCCCGGCGGCATATAACGCCATCATTGGGAGGCCGCTAATTCATGACGCCCAGGCCGTTGTCTCAACGTATCACCTTACCATGATCTACACCTCCAATGACGGCAACCCCGAGAAAATCAGGGGCAATCAAGAGTCGGCAAGGGCATGCTACCTTACCGCGCTAAAACACTCTGATCATAAACGGCCGGCCGACACACCACTGTCGGAAAGAAAGCGGAGAAGGCTGGAAAATAAGGTCAGGAAGGATCTGTCCATGGAGAATTTCGAGGCAAGGCCGGCAGACCAGCCGAGACCTTGCCCTGCGGGGGAAACGGAAGAAATCAGTCTCGAAGAGGACAGACCCGACAGAACAGTAAAAATTGGATCCGATTTGGGTGAAGAAGTGAAGGTCAACCTAATTTCGTTGTTAAGAGGACACGCCGACATTTTCGCCTTCTCGGCAGACGAAATGCCGGGCATTGACCCGGATTTCATGGTGCATCGCCTGAATATGAACGAGGATGTAAGGCCGGTAAAGCAAAAGAAGCGAAACTTCTCAGCAGAAAAGAACGCAGCCATTAAGGTGGAAGTAGACAAGTTGCTAGCGACAGACTTCATTGAACCCTGCGACTACCCAGAGTGGTTGGCGAATGTAGTGATGGTGAAAAAATCCAATGGGACATGGCGTATGTGTGTAGACTTTACCGACCTCAACAAAGCCTGTCCAAAGGACTGCTACCCACTGCCGAGGATTGACCAACTGGTAGACTCAACTAGCGGTCATGCACTGTTAAGCTTCATGGATGCTTTTTCGGGATACCACCAGATAAGTTTGCTAGAATCCGACAGGAATAAAACGGCCTTCATCATGGACGCAGGAGTTTATGCCTATAAGTCAATGCCGTTTAGGCTCAAAAATGCCGGTGCTACCTATCAAAAGCTGGTAGACAAGATATTCGAGCACCAAAAAGGCAGAAACGTAGAGGTGTATGTGGACGACAGTATAGTCAAGAGCTTAACTGAAGAAGACCACATAGTTGACCTAGAGGAAACGTTTGAAACACTCCGGCAACATCAAATGAAGTTAAATCCAAAGAAATGCGTGTTTGGAGTGCGATCTGGTAAGTTCCTGGGCTTCATGGTGAGCGAAAGGGGGATAGATGCCAACCCCGACAAAATCAAAGCCAATAGTGACCTCCCGGAGCCAAAGAGCATCCGGGACATTCAAAAGCTGACCGGGCGGATGACGGCCCTAACAAGATTCGTTTCCAAATCAGCGGAAAAGGCCTTACCATTCTTTAAAATACTCAGGGGAAACAAGAACTTTGAGTGGGGAGAAGAGCAGAAGCAAGCCTTCGAGAAGGTAAAAGAGCACTTCCTACGACTGCCCACCATAACCCGGCCAGAGTTGGGGGAAAAGCTGCAGTTATACGTATCGGTAACCGAGAAGACGATCGCGGCGGTATTGTTGGTAAACCGGCAGGGACAACAATGCCCCATATACTTTGTCAGTCACGTGCTTGCCGGTGCGGAGCAGAGGTATGAACTACTGGAAAAAATGGCCTATGCCGTCTTGATTGCAGCAAGAAAGCTGAGACCATACTTTGACTCCCACACTGTCCAAGTCCTCACAAACCAGCCTTTGGAAAAAGCTCTCCACAAACTAGACACCACAGGAAGACTATTGAAGTGGGCAATTGAGCTATCAGAGTTCGATATAGAATACCGGTCGCGTACCGCGATCAAAGCCCAAGCTTTAGCAGACTTCATAGTGGAGACAACTTACTCTGAACCAGCAGAATCCACCGCAGGTGGAAAATCGAGGTGGATGGATCAGCAGCCCAGAGTGGAGCCGGAGCCGGAGTGGTCATGGCATCCCCAGAAGGGGAAATCTTTGAACATGCCATCCGCTTTGGGTTTAAGGCCTCCAACAATGAAGCTGAGTATGAAGCAGCCCTGGCCGGACTAAGTCTGAGCATTGCGGCTGGAGCAAGAAACATCATTATGATAACGGACTCACAATTAATCTCAAGCCAAATAGAAGGGACGTATGAGGCCCGAGAACCGGTAATGCAGAAATACCTACATCTGGTAAAGAACATGGTAAAGGGTTGCAAAGCTTCGAAGTGCAATTGGTCCCGAGAGCAGAAAACATGGCGGCAGATGCCCTATCAAAACTGGCGAGTTCCAGTCTAAGCGACAAGAAAAGGAACGTCAGGGTGGAGACATTGGTAGAAAGAAGTATAGAAGTTGTCCCAGCGTCCGTTAATACAATCACTTCTGAACCAGAGTGGTATGAGGGCATACTGGCATATAAGCTCAAAGGTGAGCTCCCGGAAGACAGGATGACGGCGTAAAAATTGAAAAGGGACTCTGTTTGGTATTGCATCTTTCAAGGACAATTGTACAAGAAAGGGTTCTCACTACCTTTACTAAGGTGCGTCACGGCTCACGAAGCGACAAAAATAATTGAGGAAATTCATGAAGGTATATGCGGGAACCATATCGGTGGTAAGGCGTAAGCAGTGAAAGCGCTGCGAGCAGGGTTTTACTGGCCTACAATGCTGACGGATGCCCAAACCTATGTGAAAAAGTGCGATAAGTGTCAAAGATTCGCACCAGTGATCAACCAGCCGGCCAATGACCTACAACCCATTTTAAATCCAATCCCTTTCGCGCAGTGGGGGATGGACATTATCGGGCCCTTTACGCCGGCATCCGGGGGAAGAAAGTTCCTAATAGTGGGTATTGAATACTTCTCGAAATGGATAGAGGCGGAGCCAACAGCAAAAATAACGGCTAATCAGATAAAGAAGTTTATCTGGCAGAACATCATGACTAGGTTCGGCATCCCGATGGGAATAGTGATGGATCATGGCGTCCAGTTCGATTGCGGTCCGATACGCGACTTTTTGCGTCCTTACAGCATCATGTTCTCCTACTCTTCAGTCTGCCATCCGCAAAGCAACGGCCAAGCCGAAGCCGCTAACAAACAGATCCTCAATGCCCTGAAGAAGAGGTTGGATGAGTTGAAGGGTGCATGGGCCGACATGGTGCCAGCAGTGCTGTGGTCCAACAGGACCACCGAAAAGGAAGCCACCGGAGAAACACCGTTCAGGCTAGCTTTCGGGGCAGAGGTGGTACTCCCGGTAGAAGTGGGGTTACCCAACTGGCGGATCCTGAACTATGAGCCCGTTTTGAATGAGCAAATACACAAGGAGGACCTAGACCTCTTACCAGAGATCAGATTGGCTACAGAGCTGAGGTCGGCCGCATACAAAGACCGGATAAGCAAGGCCTACAATAAAAGAGTGTGAAGTCGTCCTATCTCCAAAGGAGACCTCGTCCTCAGGCGGACAGCAGCAACGGGAAAAGCCCACGTGGATGGAAAGCTTACGGCCAATTGGGAAGGGCCTTACTTGGTCAAAGAAGAGATAGTACCAGGGTCATATCGGCCCGAAGACATGGCAGGCAAGCTGTTGAAAAATAGTTGGAACACCAGTGTCCTTAAGAAATACTATGTGTAGTTAGTAGATGGGCAGTGTTGCCAGTAGGAGTGAATAATCAGGCGCTTGTGCCGAAAAGATTTATCAGTTTAATTGTAGGCAATAACTCCGGCATAGCCGGGAAGAGCCGGTTTATCTTAATAAAATGAGCATCTTCCACACACATCAAGTCTCAATGCTGCCCAAACCAATTAAACATTATTGATTGATCAGTCAATGACCTTAGTGGATCTGCTGAATTAATCAATAGTGTGAAACCGGTCAATGACCTTCGTGGATCTGCCGGAATGAAATAAATTTAGCATTATTGATTAATCAGTCAATGACCTTCGTGGATCTGCTGAATTAATCAATAGTGTGAAACCGGTCAATGACCTTCATGGATCTGCCGGAATGAAATAAATTAAACATTATTGATTAATCAGTCAATGACCTTAGTGGATCTGCTGAATTAATCAATAGTGTGAAACCGGTCAATGACCTCTGTGGATCTGCCGGACTAACATAAACTAAACATTGTTGAATAACCAGCATAGAAAATAATATAATCAATGAGATCGGTCAATGACCTTATTGAAATGCCGGAATAACATAAAAAACAATAAGAGACGACACGAGAGTTGGCCAAAAAACCGTACTTCATTAATCAATGAGAAATTACAATCCTAAAGCTAAGCAGTCAACCACATACGGTATGACCGCTAAAATAAAGCAAAAAGCCGATCACAGGCGAACGGATTTACAGAACGGTAAAGATAGTTTGGCTGCCCAAGGAAAAAGACGGCATGGTTGCATAAAGCACACCACCCACAAAGTGACCCAACACAAGAAGGGCAAGGAGGAAGGCTGAGAGTCTACTTGGTTTGCTCTTCCTCCTCAGAGCCGTCAACGACAACCACTTGCTCTTCCGGAGTAGGACCGGCAGTAGTGTTGGCAATCTCAGCAGCATCGTTGACAGCCTCCAGCTCCTCTTCGAATTCAGCTCTGGGGTCAGCATTGGGATGTCGGCCTCCGTGACGCCGGGGTCCAGGACCTTACCCTCAACCGGTAGAAAGTGCGTTTGAAGAGTGTGGGCATCCTCGATCTTGGACCAGTCAAAATCTGGGAAGGTATGCCGGACACACCTCATGGCCGCAGACCAGCCGCCGTTGTACCGGTTAAGCAGGCGGTTCACAAAGTCCACGCTCTTCCAGTACTCACTAATGGCGGCGAGTTCCAGCTCTTTAGCCTCGTGGATCTGCTCCTGCAGAAGCCGGATCTCTTCATCCTTGTTGAAAAGGACCAAAGAATGATCCTCCACCGCCTTAGTGAGGGTGGCATCAGCCTTGCTCTCCGCAGCTAGAGTGTCGTTCTTCTCGGTATTAGCCTGGAGCAGCTCCTGTTCTTTAACGGCCATCCGGCCTTCCAGTTCCTTATTCTCCTTCACTTCATTGAAGTAAGAAGTTTGGAAGTACCGGTAAAATTCACAGAGCTCCTTACCGGATTGGGCAGACTGCAAAGGTAAGAAGAAATAGAGGGGTCAAGATTGCGAATAAACCGACAGCATACTTGCACGAGAAAGAGTAAAGAAAATCTAACTTACCAGGGCCAAGTTATGCGCGTGCGTTGCAGCAAACGTGTGCACCTAGTCCACCGGGATGTCGTATTTAAGCTGGGTAGCCTTCAAAATACAGTATCCCAGGTTCTCGCCCTCAAGAGGACGGTCCAGCAGCAGGGATTCGTCGTCCAAAACGTTCAGCTTTGGATCAAACTTCTCCCCATTCTTTACTAGGGAGCGAGTCCAGCGCTTTCTCAAAATATCCGGCATCTCCATCCGGTTTCGCTCCAGGTAGCCCAACTTTCTGGGCTTGGCAAAGGACTCCAAGCCGGGCACCATCTCCGGCAAGGTGAGTTGCTTGTAGATCTTGGGCCGCAGTGAGGAGGTACCTACTTCAGCAACCCGGCCGGTAAGCAGAGGGGGAGCAGTGGAAACAGGAGTTTCCTTATCCTTGCCTGCCTTAGAGGCAACCCTCTTGGCCGCCGGCTCGGCCACGGTCTGCTCCGGTTTCCTTTTCCGGGCCAGGACCTCAGCCTGGCGACATAGCAGGGGGATGGTATCCCTGACATCGTCCTCAGTGCCGGATTTCCGGCCAGATCCCCGACCACCTCGACCGCCTCGGTCGCCGCCAGCCGGGATCTGGATAGGAACGAATTTGCTTGCAGGCTTAGGAGGCATGTTTCTTAATGGCCGGTACGATCGATCGACGTGAAGAGCTTCACGAATCAGGAAGTCCCTGCCTGCAAGACAGACGATATCACAGTTACACAAAATCGAAAATATAAACACAGATAGCTAGCAAAAGCAAAAATAAAAACACACCGTAGGGGTCAGATCGGCAGAAGCCTAAGGCCGACAAGGCCGGATTGGTAAAAATGTAGCTGGTATGAGGAAGCCAATATTGGGGGACCGGGATCCTTTTCTTGCCTCTTAAAGCCGGGATGGAGTCCGATGTAAAATAGTCATATGCAATCCTTTCCCGGCGGGTTAGGCCCCGATCCCTGATATGCTCCATTCGGGAACGAGGCTTAGTCCATTGGCGCCTTAGCGGGAAATCGTCGGGCACGCGTACCCAGAAAAACCGGCCTCTCCAGAGCTTGAGGCCTGACGGCTTAGGGTACACCGTTAGTTTGCCAGCTTTTGTGTGCAAGGACATCCATCCGCCCCGGCCCTCGAACTCATCATCCCGGGATTTCCTTTTCTTACCGGCTCCTTTTCCTTTGGCAGAGCCGTCCTCCTTAATCCAATGTAGTTTCCGGCAGAGGTTTAACGTTTCCGGAAAGCCTTTATAACGGACCATCCAGGAATAAGCCATCAGATTCCGCCATCCAAGGGGGGTCATCTGGGCCAGACAGATATTCCAGGCCTTGAAAACTTTAACAAAGAAGGGGTCTAGGGGAAACCTCAACCCAAAGTCGAGCAGGTGAGCATAAATTGCCACATGACCGGCAGGACAGTCCGTCACCCGGCTCCCTTCAGCCGGGAGCACCAAGTGGTAATCCTCAGGAAAGGCAAAATACTTTGGACCCTTGATGAGAAATTTACTTTTACTACAAGTCTTCGCCCAGCCACTATCCAACTAAACGATGGCGGCACAACCGGCATCACTGGGCGGCATAAATAATTCCGCCAAAGTATCTTCATCAAAGTCCTCCGGGATTATCTCGGGAGGGTCCTCTTGGTCAGAATCCGACTCGGCCTCTAAAGTAGTGGACTCCTCGTCCGTCCCTGCTACATACTTTTCTACACTCTCTACAGCATCTAAGTGAACAGGGGAGGCCGGAATCTCCCTAGGTACCGGTCGATGGGACGTCTCCCCCACTTCAAAGGTAGAACGCTGGACAGGAGAGGGGCCGGGAGGAAACAAGTCAGGGGAATGCTCAGCTAAACCTCTCATGGTTCCATACTGTCCTAAAGCCCCGGTTTGCCCCAGTACCATCTTTAAGGGGGAGGCATGAATGGCCGGTTCAATATTTTGTCTACCGGAAGTACTACAGTCATTCGTACTATTCACCTTATGTTCTGAAGTGGGAGTAACCTGGGGAGAATTTGTAACCTCTACAGACCTAATGGAAGTGTTGTCAGACTCAGCGTCATTTTTCGTCATGACGGAGGGAGACTTAGATATGTCTTGGGAATCAGAATTTTCAGAATTGGACGACATTATAAATAAGACGGTATGAAAGATTGGAAAAAGTTTTGATAAAATACCTGGAAGTAAAGACGCGAAGGGAAAATACGCCGGAATCAACGGTTAGTGTGAGGCCGGAATGAGAGATCAAGCAAATACCGCCAAGAAAACGAAAGGATTTTGGAGAGAGAAAGTCCGATATGAGCACGATCACAAGAGAGAGATTGCAAGAAGTGAGAAGCGGAGGTCGCACAAGAGGTATTTATAAAAAAAGTCGCGGTCGAGATTAAGTGACTCTTCGTCTTCTCGACATGATCATGCCACGTGTTTCAGTAGCACCCAGCTGTGAAGCAATCACTCTTCGAAGAGCTTTCAATGCAGGTGCGCAGCTCGAGACGACCGTTGGCATTCTCTGACCAACGATTCATATTCTCTCGCTAAAAATAACTCAGCATCTCCCATAACGGTTTACAACCTACTAAGCCGGATACGCCTATGCTAGTCATACCGGCTTGGGGGCTAGTTGTATGGGGGCTGACTAAGTTCCATACCGGTTCAATTAATACCGGTCTAATAGCTTTTGGGCTTACGAGCCTGGGCTTAGATCCAGTTTATATCTCCAGTGCCTATGGGCCTAAAAGATATACTTTTAGTAAAAGATAAGAATATATCCTAAAGGAATATTCTTGAGGATCTCTCCCGTAAATACCGGGCCCAATAAAGAGATGGGCTTAATCAAGTCCCTATAAATACTCCGTTGATCTGAGTCATAAGGTACGTACACGAATCCCAATACAATATTCTTGAGAGCTACCGGCTTTTAACCTAATACTGACTTAGGCATCGGAGGGGCGTTCCTCGGATCAACCCCCGAGGCTAGTTTACTTATTCTCTTTTGCAGGAATCCAAACCGGCTTAAATACAAGGACTTAACGGTTCAAGACCCTGTGATTTGTCCCATACCGGAACACTAACAAATTATATCCTGTTTCATTATAATGAGGATTGTATCTGTGGTGATCACATCGAACACCTTATTTGGACTCTTTGGAGTTTCTAGATTTATAGAAATGAGATGTTATTCTGTAATGACTCTGCTAGCTCCAACACATAATTCGGAACATTGAGATTATCAAACAACAATATGATCATTTAGGGTCCTTCTCTCTCCCTGATCTTCATTTTCTTCATCCTCCGCAAATGGATGCAGTATATCCACAAGGTTTTCAATTGGTTCATCTTGGGATGAGTAATCAATGATCTTCTCCATTTAAAATATTGATTGACGGAGCTTGGATTAAGCAAACTCTTCATATGGGGCCATCTTGGCTGCTACAAGAACCTCCCAGGAGCCAAGCCAAACGTGGTGGTACCTTTGGGTTTGCTCACTAGGCCTTACAAGCGAAAGTTCTTACTTGTTTATAGGCTCTAAGATGTGCAAGAAGTAACCCCATTTCACGTCTTGATATTATAACATATGTTGCTAACCTTGTTAATATCTTGCAGGGGAACACAATCAAGAATATTGAATTGCACCGGACGGTTCAGGAAATTAAATCAAGGTAATTCCTAGCATTTCCTTAGTGTATGATTCGTAAGGAAAATGAAGCGGACCAAATGGTTAAACAATGTATTAATAATTTATCTACGTTTTCTGTTAACTTGTAAGCCCACTAATGTAAAGAAACATTAATTTCAATACAACATGCTAATAAATTGATACTTTCGTCTTTCCTCCTATGACACACATACCTATTTTTGCTAATACTATATGCCAAAGAAGTGGGTAATGTATTAAAAATCGGATGAAGTATTTATTTATCTTAAGTTTATTCCTTAAATGTAATATTTAATTTAATTGACTTATAATGATCCTTAAAATTTTTGCATTGACAAGCGTGAAAACTCAATTGTTGAAATAGAAAAAGGCGGATGAAGTAGTTTATAGGGCAATGATTTACATCATATATATAGAGGAGGCATGATCATAGTTAGACTCGACGATCAGACAAATCAGATCGTATTCGAACTAGATCAGTTCAGATTAGATCATTTTCAAATTAGGTTGTATTAAGACCGGATTCAGATTGAATCTGACCATTTTAGATTGGGATATCGTTCATACCATTGTACTTTCGGACCAGACTAGATTTCGAATTATGATTTCAGATCATCATCGAATTTGGATGCTTTTCGGTAGGACGGGTGCGGATCGATAGTTTCAGATCGGCTCAAACAAGGATCAATAATATTTTGAGCTTTTTTAACTGCAATTTTCATATGTAAATAAATTTATTCTATTTGCAATATGTTATTACAGTTAAGGAATTCATCGTATTTGCACTGATATAAGATATATCTATATAAAAAATTACGCAAAAAATGGAATTACAAGCCAAGTCTAGCAACTAATGAGAAAATTATGTAACACTCTTTACACTTTTCTTTTGATCTGTCCAATAATACTCTTAAACTTCTATTTTTAGATATGATCCACCATTATTTTAATGCTTCTAACTTTTAATTATTGGACCACATTATCTCTCCTTCAAATAAAATAATACCAATCCTACTAGCTACCAATTCTAACCATTGGCCCACACTCTAAATCCAGCAAAGAAAATAATATTACTTTTACAATCTACTAACTCCTATCATATCTACTTTTTCAATAAAAAAACAATTGGTAACTATAATTTATCGTCTAAAACTACGTTCCCTGATAAGTGCCAATAATATTGTGAGACGCAGGGAGTAATATATTTTACAAGTTTACATGGTATAGAGATAAATCAATTCTTATGCCTTTGATGATAATTTTTTTTTTTTTCAAAAAGAAGGGTCAATTCCGGGTACTTAGGATTAGAGGTGATCAGGTGTCACGCAGGCCATGGCAAAAAAACGTGTCCTGTTTCGGGCCAAAGCCTTAGTCCCATCAAGCCAACCGCGGGGCCAAAATTTTCTGCGCCATAACTCGTTAATTCGGGCCGCACCAAGCGGGAATTTCATATCATTTTCGGACTGAGCGAAAATTTAGACTGATTTTTAGTTCTTTTTCTTGTTTTGTTGAATAAATTAGTATCTCTTTATGGGACTATTTTAGTCTCTATTGTGGAGATCTCCTTCTCCCCTATGGGAGTTGCATGTATGGTTTTCTGTTTTTGTTTTTAGGTATGAGAAATTATTCTCATTAGTTGAAGTTCGAGACTCAACATGAAGGTATTGGAATCTCGAATGCGGTAAACATGGCCCAATCAAGAATATTCTTCCCAAACTATGTCAGAATGATAAACTTCTTCATCAATACTTGCTTGATTCAACAAATATAAGGGGGTTGCGTTGTATTTCTCGATCAGGTTCATTGTAGATTTTTCGAAGAAAAATTTGATTTTTCGAAGAAATTATTCTCATTAGTCTAATATTCTTCCCTAAACCATAGACCGAAAAGCGTGCCTAAAACCTGCCTATTTTCGGGTCGGGCCTATGTCGATCACGTCTACTTCCGATCAGGCATAATCAAAAACAATTATTTTGGATTACTTTTAGATCTGATTGAGTACGGATTTTATTTATTATGGATCATACCATTTGGGTTTCAGATGAGTTTTTGATCAAAATTGTTTCGGACCAAGTTCGAATCGGACTTGATCGTTTCAGATTCGAATCAAATTTTAGACCGCTTGTTTCAGACCTAGATTGGACCACACACGGATTTTTCAAGCGGATTTTCAGATTAGGACCAACTTTATCGGGTCATCATAGTTGTAAGAACGCCAATCAAATGGAAGAGAGTGTACAAACAATGTTAGGAACACCTATATTCGTGGGCCTTGAGAGAAGGCTGCTAGGCATAAGGTGCTAAACACGAGAACCGGGTAAGGTTACGGTGTGAGTTGGGCATGGAAAGTGGGAGACCATCTGTAATACAAATATGACTCGCGAGAAAATATCTTGTCTAGAGAATGTTGGTTTTTTATTCATGCACGCTCGAAGATTATATAATGTGGGACCTGCGTTCGTTAATTTTACTAACAAATCAAATCGTTCGTTTTTGTGGCTGAATGTTTTGAATTTGAATTTGGCGCTTGTAACAACCAAACACAGAGGTGTCGTACCTCAGTCAGTAACTCGGAGTCCACAGGCAAAGTGTACCATGTGTTGTAGCCTAAAAATCAACGGCTATAAATGTGACACGTGGCTCCATCATAACCTTACAAGTGGCACTCTCCTATTCTGGTAAAGTACATGGGTCATAAGCTTGTATGGACGAAAGTACACTTTTCTGAGAAAAAGGTATACTAAAACCCTTCTTATGGCCCAAAATTGTACTTAGGCCCAGTAAAGGCAAAACATATTTCTATGTAAAAGGGTGAGGTGTACTCTCCAATCAGCAATTGCCACGTGTCACAGCGTTATTGCTTAGCCAATCAGATGCTCCCAAATTAGGGTGACACCAAGGTACAACAGTCATTTCAGACACTAAAACTAGTCCTTAAAATCAGGGGAAATGTACGTTTTTCAGAGAATAGTATTGTTTTTCTGCCATAAATACTCTCTCAACTTTCTCTCTCTAAAAAGTTCCTTCTTATCCCTGATACCTGACTTAAGTTTTGGAGGGAGAAATACCACCCAAACCTCCAGGGTGGGTCCCTTTTTGCAGGTTTCAAGGCTGAGCTCAGGTTCGGGATTCGAGTTCAAGCGTTGTTGCACAAGTCTCCTAGTTTAGAACCTACTGTTGGGGATCATAGTAGTATTGATTTACGAGTTTAACGCTACGTGACATTCGGCGCCGTCTGTGGGGAGACGCAACAATGACTGATTGTCACTCATCCAATGTTGCTAGGAATAGAAGCTTTGAGATACAAGTGGAAGATACGGTAGGCGATGAGAGGCTACCCAGAGGAAGAGATAGGCCCTCTGCTGCCGTTTGTCTCTTTGGTGGGAGTAAGGGCCCTGTCATCCAAGAGAATCTTGACCGTCCAGTGACAGCTGGTCATCTGGAAATTGTCTGAAATGACTTCTAGGCTAGGATGGCCGCTGTCATGGAGGAGCAAATTAAAAGAAATATGTTATTTTTTCTGGTTAATCCAGGTCAGGCGGCTGTGGTGCCGCCTAGGGGGCAGTCCCAAGAAGGTCGTCCAGGGAAATGCCGGCCTCCTCGGCAGGAGATGACAAAGCCACTGTCTAAAGGAAAGCAGCCAGCCGTCAGTGAACTAAGAAGGAAGATGGACTGGAAGTTGGTAGTCCGTCCTGGAGATAACATTCCTCCTAGTGGTCAGAAGATGGAGACGGATGCTAGGGAATACTTGGAAGCCAAGAGGGCAGCTGCTCTTCAACGTTTGGCCTCAGGGTCTACACCCTACATGAAGGATCCCCCATTAAGGATTCCGTCCAGAACAGAACGAAGAAGTCAAAGACCTTCGGCTGTTCAGCCAATGCAAGAAAAAACGATTTTACAACCTATGTTGTGTAGGCGTCAAGCCTTAGCTAACACCTCATCAAACCCAGTGCTGAAAGAATATCGCTGGGAGCACATACCCACTGAGGGACATGCCGGGGCACTTAAGATTAACTGGCCGACTCCCTTCTCGGCCAGATCATGGAGTCCCCCCATTTCCAAAGGTTAAGCTTCCGACGATAAAGCCTTTCGACGACACTACAGATCCAGATGATCATTTATCAGCATACAAACATCAAATGTATGTTCAGGCAGTTGATGATGCTACATGATGCAAGAACGTTCCAGCTACGCTGAAAGGGATAGCTCAAAAATGGTTTAACAATCTTCTACCTAACTCAGTGAATAATTTAATTGAGCTTAGTATCTTGTTTACAAGCCATTTTATAGCAAATCGGCAGGAGCAGAAGACCAGCATGCATCTGGGCAAGGTCGTTCAACCTGGAAGCACTGCAGATACAGGATCTGAATACGGGAGTGGCTTTAGACGCCTTTATTAGGGGTCTAAGACCAGGAAGTTTTAAGTTCGAGTTCGTAAAGAAGAAGATATCCACCCTAAGTGAGGCCCTTGAGGAGGCCGAGGCATTTATCCATGCTACGGAAGTTTGTCCGGAAGCAAAACATCCGGAGACAAATATAATTGAAGTAACCATTCAGCCGAAGAAGAACATCCCAAGAAAGCCGAAACTTGGGCGGTGACTTTAATGACAACTTCATCCAAACGAAGCAAAAGAACTGAGCCAGCGACATCAGCTGAGCCTATAGAGTTCAGAAAGGATCAGTACTCCATTCTCATGGAGATCAAAGATCAATACGAACTAAAGGCGCCAGCAGAAATGAAGACGCCCTTCAGAAATAGAGATAAAAGTAAGTACTACCATTTTCACAAAAATGTGGTCACGAGACAAACGAATGTAAGCATCTGAAAAGAGCTTTAGAAGACTTAGCTCGCAAGGGTAAGATGAATTCTTATCTACCTCAAGCAAGTAGAAAATTCCAGAAGAAGGATAATCGAAAAGGCAGGAGAAAGGATGACGAAAGCACTGACGAAGATGTAGTGCTAGTGATATCCGGAGGATTCACAGCAGGGGGTCCTACCAATTGCGACCACAAAAACTATTTACGGGAACTCAGTCCTGTAGTACTTACTAATCAGACAAAATCTGATCCTTTCCTTAAAATTGTGGTTAGCGAACTGGATCGCGGGAAGACAAGAACACCCCATGACGACCCATTGGTGGTAGAGATGAAAATAGAAAATCTCAGGGTAAGACGGATCTTGATTGATATAGAAAGTTCTACCAATATCATCAGTGCGCATTGTCTGGCAAGATTGAAGTTTGACAAGAATAATCTGGTTCCAGTCAACCATCCCATCATTGGATTCGGAGGAGGAATCATTCATCCAATGGGAACTGTCACCTTACCCGTCAGAGTAGAGGACAAGGAAGCCTCCAAGACACTATTTGTTAAGTTCTTGGTGGTATGAGATTTGACAGCTTATAATATCATTCTCGGACAACCGACCTTGAACCACATCAAGGCTGTTATAGTAACCCATCTAATGCTGATGAAGTTTGAGTGCGATGGAGGGAAAATTGGATCCCTATATGGAGATCAGCAAGCAGCAAGGGAATGTTACCTCACTACTCTAAAACCTTCATCATGGAAAGGATAAAAATTAGAGCGGCCAAAAGCCATGGAGGAAGAACCGACCGAGAAATTGAAAGGCCAGATAAGTGAGTTAAAGAATGAAGCAGAAAAAGCTCAGATGAAATCCCCTCAAGAAAGCAGGCCGTCCATACTCTTGCCGAGCAAGAAAAGGAAATGCCTGGCCATCAAGGAAGAGAGGGCTTCGTCTGAAGAAGTAATGGCCATCATGGGCATGGGACTAGAGCATCCAGAACCGGTGGAGAGACCGGTAGAGATCTGTCTGAACAAAGAACGACCATAAAGGACGCTAAAAAATGGATCAGTTCTAGGTCCTCAAACCAAGGATGAATTGATCGCGCCGTTGAAGGAGTTTGAGGATGTCTTTGCATATATAGTAGAAGAGATGCCAGGAATTGATCCCGAAGTTGCTGTTCATAAGCTAAACATAGATCCAGGACAGAAGCCAATCTGGCAGAAAAAGAGGCACTTGGGTCCGGCTAGGAATCAAGTCGTTGATCAAGAAGTTCAAAAGCTGTTGAAATCAAAATTCATCCGGGAGACTTCTTATCCAAATTGGATTGCCAATGTATTTATGGTCCCCAAGCCAAACGGAATATGGAGAACGTGTGTGGATTACATTGATCTAATCAAGGCATGTCCAAAGGACAATTTGCCTCTGCCTAAAATAGATCGGCTAGTTGATTCCACGACGGAGCATGCGCTACTCAGCTTTATGGACGCCTATTCAGGTTTTCACCAGATCCCTATGTGGCCCGAGGACCAAGACAAGACCTCATTTATTACTGAGAAAGGTCTCTATTGCTGGCTAAGGATGCCTTTCGGCCTCCGGAATGTGCCAGCTACCTTTCAGAGGCTTATAAACACAATTTTTCAACCGCGGTTGGGAAGGAAAATGGAGGCTTACATTGACGACATGATCGTCAAAAGCCGTAAAGAGGTGGATCATATGGAGGATCTACGAGAAACATTCTTAACTCTTAGAAAATACAAGTTAAAGCTCAACCCGCAGAAGTGTGTATTTGGAGTGGTGGCCGGGAAGTTTTTAGGGTTCTTGGTCGACCAGCGAGGAATTGAGGCGAATCCTGACAAGATTCAGGGGATCTTGGACATGACTTCTCCGTCCAAGATTAAGGAAGTCCAACATTTGACAGGGTGTCAGGCTACCCTTGGACGTTTTCTTTCTGAATCTTGAGATAAGTGTCATCATTTCTTCGCAACAATAAAGAAGAACACGAAATTTGAGTGGACGGAGGAGGCCGAGAAGGCTCTTCAAGAGGTAAAATAGCATCTTCGGCAATGGCCCAGATTAATCATCCCGGCCGAAGGAGAGAAACTATATGTATAGCTGGCCGTATCACCACACGCGGGTAGTGCTGTTCTCCTAGCTGAAAGGGACTCAGTGCAAAACCGGTCTACTTTGTTGGCCATGTGCTAAATGATGCTGAAGGCAGGTATTCAATGGTAGAGAAGTTCGGCCTGGCACTGCTTATGGCCAGCCGAAAGCTGAGTCCATATTTTCTTCATATTATCCTTGTCTATACTGGCCAACCTCTAAGGCAAGTCCTACATAAGATGGATGCCTCTAGACAGATGCTAAAGTGGGCTGTGGAGCTTAATATGTTTAACTTGGCATTTGAGCCCAGAAAGGCGATCAAGGGACAAGCCTTAGCAGATTTCATTGTAGAGCTAACTCGGCCTGCAATAGAATTTGTCCGAGATCCAGCTGAAGGAAAGCGGCATTAGACCCTTATGGTGGATGGGTCGTCCACTACCAATGGTTGTGGAGCTCGGATCATCTTTCAATCACCAAAGGGGGACAAGTTTGAATATGCAATCAGATTTCAATTCCCGACTTCAAACAATGAAGCAGAGTATGAAGCTCTTTTAGCTGGCATCAAAATGTGCAAAGCGGTCAGAGCCCTGGAATTTGAAGCAAAGACGGACTCTCTGCTGGTGGTTAGTCAAGTCAATGGAGACTTTGAATGCAAGGAGGTATCTATGAGTAAGTACATGAAGCCGATTCAGGAGGAAAGAAAAACATTGAAACGATTTGTGCTCGAACAAGTTCCAAGGTCAGAGAATCCTCAAGCCGATGCTCTCTCAAAATTAGCAAGTTCGGCCGAAGGGGATGTGTCGAGGACTGTACGTGTTTTGGGAGGTAAAACCGACAAAGAGCATTCATCAAAAGGAAGTTATGTTCCTCAGCCGAGGAAACGTTTGGATGAGCCCCATCATAAAATACAAGGAAACAGGATGCTTGCCCACTGACCACTTGGAAGCCAAGTATGTAAAGGCAAGGGACAAATGGTTTGAGCTTTGGGATGGAACTCTCTACAAAAGGGCCTTTAACCGGCCACTCCTCAAATGCATCTGTAGAGAAGACGGCCTAGATGTTCTGAAAGAGCTGCATGAAGGGGCTTGTGCTTCTCACATTGGGGGAAGAGCATTAGGAGAAAAGGCTTTAAGGACAGGGTATTACTGGCCTACTTGAAAGGAGGACGCTCTGCTCTATGCAAGGAAATGTGATAGTTGTCAAAGGCATGGTAACGTCTATCAGAAGCCGTCCAACTATTTGACTCCAGTTCTTTTCCCCCTTCCCTTCGCCAAATGGGGATGGAATGGATATCTTGGGCCATTTCTTGTAGCCGTCGGCCAGAAAAAAAAATTGTGATAGTAGTAGTAGACTACTTCACAAAATGGGTGGAAGCTAAAGCAATGAGATAAATCACCACCAATGATGTGAAGGGGTTCGTCTAGAAGAACCTCATTACAAGGTTTGGGATGCCTCAGTCTATTGTTTTTGACAATGGACCACAATTTGAAACGCCCAAGCTTCGAGAATGGCTGGCCGATTACGGCATTAAAGCCCACTTTGCTGCCGTTGCCCATCCCCAGGCAAATGGACAAGTTGAAGCCTTCAATAAAATTTTATCAGCAAGAATTAAAAAGAAGCTAGACAATGCTAAAGGATTGTGGGTAGAAGAGTTACAGTTGGTTCTTTGGTTAATCTGAACAACAGCCAAGAACTCAATTGGGGAAACTCCATTTATGCTCGTCTATGGCTCAGAGGTCGTCCTCCCTATAGAAATTGAAGAACCAACTCTGCGAGTCATGCTTTATTCAGAAGATGCCAATTGGGCCGCTCTCCGGATGGCCTTGGATCAGGTTCCTGAAGTAAGGGGCAATGCTATGTTGAGGATGCAACTCTATAAATTAAGAATGGCTCGAGAGTTTAACAAGCGCGTGGCTAGGCGGCCACTTAAGAAGGGAGACCTCGTCCTGAGAAAATGGAAGCAGTCGGTCGGGCCAAAAAAATGGGTAATCTCACTCCAAACTGGGAAGGACCTTACAGATAGTCCAAGAAGTTCAGAGTGGCACCTTTCGTCTGGAGCATATGGACGGTCGTTCTGTTCCGAGGACGTGGAACTCAGACACTTTGAAGAAATATTTTATTTGATATAGCTGAAGAAATGTAATCTTTTGCTAACTTAAGTGCCATAAGCACATAGATGAAAAAGTAGAGATGTATACATGTATACATGTATCTTGGCTCCTAGGGAAGCAAAATTCATATAATACAAATCTACTTCCCTCCTATGACTGTCTCTTTGTTTGATATGTATGCCTTATTTATTTGTTCAAAGGTATATACAATCGGCCAAGCTGACATTCAAAGATGAACGGCAAATAAAAACACCTTCTATTAGGAGACCGGCCAACATGTCAAAATCCTATAAGGATAGCACATGACGAAGGCCATCAATTGGTTAATTTAAAGAGTTAACATCTCCTAAACGACGGCGGCTGGAATTAGTACGCTTAAGTAAAAGTGTCATACTTTCCATCCAAAAGCCATTCACTGAGATAACAACCTTAGTAAAGGAAAAAGTTATTTCAAATTTTAACAAGGATGGACGAATTGCCACAACCTTCATAAAGCATTAAGTCCTATCTTGCATAAGTATATCATGGCCATTCTCCTTCTTGGATCAAAGAAAGGTTACTGAAACCTCTTCGTTTAAGAAGGGGGGCATATGGGCTAAATATACTACTGCAGATAACAAAGTCCTTGTACAAAGAAGTTTGGTATAATAAGTTCTGACGACAGGTTCTGACGAACAATATTCGAGTTTCAGGCCGAACAATTTTTAAGCTTGGCATTACTGATAATTAGACTAAGTTGAAAAATGTGGTATCTTCGGCCAAAGTAAGCTGATCATATAGGCCGAATAATTTTTATACTTAGCATCATTATTCAAAATAATTGGATTAAATTATAGGCGTCATATGGATAGAATTATGAGGCAAAGATATGAGAAAAAAGAAACTCTTTCATAGAAGATCAAAAGAGGAAATTACAACATAGTCTAAAAATACAAAAAATTAAAAAAGCTACATAGTACAACTGGCCTGCGGCCAAGATTGAGAAAAGAAAACAAGAAGAGAAGCTAAGCCTCTGGAGTAGTGTTGGTATCGTTGGCCTGGGCTTCGGGGTCGACCTCTTCTTCTTCCTCATCATCCGAGGATTCTTGAAATACTGGAGGTTCTTCCCCGACCAAATTAGCTTTATGAAGGCTCTCCTGAAAGTCAAGCCGACGAACATATCTTGGAATGTCCTCCTCTTCGGCCAGCATTTCGAAGGCCTTCACAGCCCAGGACTTCGAAGTATCAATCACTTCGTTCAGAGCCTCCTTGGCCGACTGAAAAAATGCAGTGGCCTCCTCCTTTAGCTCGTGGTTTTTAGCTTGAAGATAACAATTTTCTCTTCGGAGCTCCACGACCGCCAGAAGGGTTGCATTTCTCTCGTCCTTGAGAGCCAGCTCAAGGGCAACCTTCTCGTCTCGGCCCAGCGTTTTTCCCAAGCCTCTCTGGACTGGCGATGTAATACTTCTTGCTCGGCCATAGAAAATTGGGCCTGATCCGCTGCCTTGGTGGCCTCACAGACGATTTATTTGTTCTCTTTTCTGAGCAGTCTTGCCCAATCTTCAGTTATTATTATGCGAGCAAAGAGCTGAAAAAGGAAGGACGAAGATATGTTAGGATGGTTGCAAAAATGAGAAACATATACAAGTACGGAAATAAGGCGGCAAAATAAAAAATGTATCTCAGCAGCAAGTTGAGACATGTAGCCTACACGTCCTGATGAGGCTCCTCTCAAGTCCTTGATATAAGACTCAGGGAAGCATTTGAAAAGCTCCTTCTTGAGCTTCTCACGATCGGCCGAAATCATCCTCGCAAAGGCAGCCGAGGATTCGTCGTCCGAGAGGGTAGGAGAGCCATCAAGAGCTTTGTCTGCTGCCCCTTTTCCTTTATCTAAAAGAGGATACTCGTCAATATTTCGGACGGGTATAACTACGACCTGTCTGTTGGACGGACTCATCGGGCTCCCGCCAACACACAAAGTCCTAACAACGTTAGAACAGTAAGACTCACCAGAAGATCGGGAAGTCGTCCTATAAGCTTCCGGCATTTGGGATACCAGTTTAGCAGCTGGCACGGAGAAGGCCGACCCGTCTAAAGTCGCGTCCGACTGGGTAGATTGATTCCCTGTCTCGTCCAAATGAACAACCGTGTCCGGTTGCTCGGAAGTAAGGGGGAGAGTAGGATCGACTGGGCCGGTGTAGGTAACCAAGGCCCTCTCCTCAGTAGTAGGAGGGTCATCCTCGGCCGGAATGGAAATCACGACCTTGAGCACATGTCGTGAGGGTTTCTTCTTTATGGCAGTAAAGCCCTTGGATTTTTTTGGGGGAGGCGCATCCCCGGTCCCGCCTGGCCTCTTCTTTGTATCCTCCTTCTCGGCCAACGCCTTAGACGTTGGGCGTTTTCTGAAAAAGAAACAAGTAGAAATATCAACGGTAAGAAAAAGAAAAAGGTAAACCGGCCATGAATGGTACAACTTTAGCATAGACGGAGCTTTGTTAAATAAGGAGCCCGTCCAACAAAGGCTAAAAAACAAGATAAAAGGATATCCTCTGCGGAAGGAAGCCGACCAATAAATTCTGGACAACTTCTCTCCTAGAAGGGTGCAGATTCTTGGTTGAGTTCCCCTTTGGGGCAAGATCTGTCTAGGCAATAACACTCGTCCAAGATGGAATACTCCCATACTCTGAAGTATTCCATCATTTCTTCAGCTGAAGTGCTCTCCAGCTCTAAGTAGGATGTTGTTCATCCATTTTTGGTGGTAGCCCGGCTAAAATCCCGGTACCGTCTTGACACAACTTCATTGGGCGCCTGGACAAACAGAAATTCGGCCTTCCAGGCATGCATCTTGGACATTTTGTCCCAAGACGTCAGATAGCCCTTACGATTGCACACGCTAAACCAGGCTCCGTCCACCGTTCTTGGAACCTTAGAAACGTAATGGATTTGGGAGAAGACGGCCAGCGAGGGATCGACACCTTTTAGCTCACAGGCAGCTAAAAAGGTTAGGATGTTTTGCCAAGAGTTTGGGGCCAGTTGGTTATGGCCGATGCTATAGTAATGAAGAAGGCGACTGATGAAGGGATGCAAGGGAAATCGCAACCCGACATCCAAGGCCAGCCGATAAACAACAAAATGGTCGATAGGAGCACTCAGTATAGCCGAGGAGAAGTGTTTGAGGTCAGGACCTACTCGTCCTAGCCAACTGTTGTCGGCTAGAATGAATCTAGGGTCAGATAAGGGGCCCAGCCGGCGCCTTATTTCGGAAGAAGTAGTGGACGGCTCCTCTGAGTCGCTAGACGGACTAGAGGAGACCTCCACCTCGTTGGCCTCGTCCGTAGCCATATCATGTCTAGATGGGCTGAGTTCTGGAGACTCTCTGGGAATGCTTTCCTCCTGGACGCTTCCAGGAAAAGTATTTTGATTTGCTAGTCGGGCGTTTTGAACTTCGCGCTCCCTGTCAGCAGGAATTCGTCTGGTTGATGCCTCCATCTCTAGCTAGAGGCCGGAAGGTTTACCCCTCGTCTAATGCGAGCGGTTTTCTTGACGCGCGCCAGATTACCCTGCACAGGTAAAGACTGGGTCGTCTGACTTTGCCGTCCATGTCCAAAATAAAAGAATGCATGGCCGGCCGAGATAGGCCCAACTCTGGAATGTGCCGAAGAAGAAAGGCTATTTGTACTAGGGTCAAGACCAACCCTTGATCGGCCGGGAATATTCGAAGAAGAAGACGAGTTCATTTTTCTTAAAAAATGTGTGAAAATACAAGGAAAATAAACAGAGGGAAAGGATACCTGTTGAAGGTGCTTGGACGAACGGTAAGGACGAGCTGGATGAAACCTTGGACGAATTGACAGCACTTAGCAATAATTTGGACGAGGACTTTTTCTCTCTCTAAAACTCAGTAAAAACATGACGGAGTATCTCTCTCTAAAAAATCTCTCCAAGATGTAAAAGTGATTTTAGAAACAACAAAGGGAAATATTTATAGAGGGGTGAAAGTGACCTCTTCTTCCAGTAAATGACCGTTGCATGCCAAAAGCCCTTGAGGGTTGACCTAGTGAGACCGGCTAAATGGCGTCCATTTCCATCTTGAAAAAGAAGTGCAGTTCTGGTCGGTTAAAAGAGGAAACCAACCGTCTTGGCGCCTAAATGGTAAAATCCTCTTTTAAGGGGTAAATGTTATAGCCTAAAAATCAATGGCTATAAATGTGACACGTGGCTCCATCACATCCCTACAAGTGGCACTCTGC
The DNA here is from genome assembly GCF_026745355.1 of Beta vulgaris subsp. vulgaris. Lineage (NCBI taxonomy): Eukaryota > Viridiplantae > Streptophyta > Magnoliopsida > Caryophyllales > Amaranthaceae > Beta > Beta vulgaris. The sequence goes on along the minus strand of NC_079204.1, from coordinate 22,093,053 downwards.
TATTCTGGTAAAGTACATGGGTCATAAGCTTGTAAGGACTAAAGTACACTTTTCTGAGAAAAAGGTGTACTAAAACGCTTCTTATGGCCCAAAATTGTACTTAGGCCCAGGAAAGGTAAAACACATTTCTGTGTAAAAGGGTAAGGTGTACTCTCCAATCAGCAATTGCCATGTGTCACAGCGTTATTGCTTAGCAAATCAGATGCTCCCAAATTAGGGTGACGTCAAGGTACAACAGTCATTTCAGACACTATAAATAGTCCTTGAAATCAGGGAAAAGATACGTTTTTCAGAGAATAGTACTGTTATTCTGCCATAAATACTCTCTCTCTCTCTCTCTTTCTATCTACTTTCTCTCTCTAAAAAGTTCTTTCTTATCCCTGATGCCTGACTTAAGCTTCGAAGGGAGAAATACCACCCAAACCTCCAGGGTGGGTCCCTTTTCCAGGTTTCAAGGCAGAGCTCAGGTTCGGGGTTCGAGTCCAGGCGTTGTTGCACAAGTCTCCTGGTTCAGAACCTACTGTCGGGAATTGTAGTAGTATTAATTTACGAGTTTAACGCCACGTAACACCATGTATACCTTCTAATTAATTTATGGCTTCCTATTTTATATTTTGTACTCTCTGCTAAAAAATAATAAAATGAGTTTCTCCTGCCACATTGTTAATACTGAACCACCTTTAATATGTATGTCGATTGTTGTTTATTCCTTTGCTTTTCCACAACATTTTTTGTAATCATCTTTAAGATGACTCTTTAAGACTTTTCATCAAACGAGACATATTATCTGACATACATAATACATATAATTTTATAATTCATACGTATATACGTTTGGTGAGTGCTTCTCTTGCTATTACATGAAGGTTGTGCGTGAAGTTTATTGGATCATTAATGAAGGTTATCATGGAGGTTGTAGGTGAAGTACTTTGTCTTTGAAGGACATGAAAATTAAGAAAACACTATACTTCCAAACTAGCATACGTACTTTAAAGGGTGTGCTTTTTTTTGTATATTTACCTCATGTTTCGATGCGTGTTAGTGTAAGAGTTCAAAAAACATGAAATAATATCTCTAAGGTAACAATATAAGTAGTTTATGACAATGTGATAATTTACAAATCTCTCATATATCTGTGACTGAAGTAGAAAAAACTTAGGACTTATGGATGCGTTGGCCTAACCTATGTTATCTTGCGTTGGCAAACAGTAAGTTATTTTAGGATAAGCGTTCTGTGTGGTGATTTGCGGCCATGAAACTTCATTGCATCACCATCTGTACTGCCTAAGTAGAATATAACATCAAAGGGAAATTACTAAATATGGTTCTAGATCTAGCATATTCTATCAGTAAATGACGACAATGATACACATAAAAGGAAGGTAAACGTCTTTCAATTAGAAATCCAGCACACATATGGCGTGATAGAGCTAAATGATCTGGTAATCTAATGACCTAATCCAAAAGATTTATTTATTTTTTCCTACTCCTTCCGCCTTTAATATTGTGCTTGTTTATCTCTTTTAAGGTCAAACTTTAAAATCTTTGACCAAATATTCGCAATAACATGTACAAAAATATATACTCATGTAGGATCTTGTTAGGTTCGCCTTCATTTGTACTTTCATAATAACTTTTTATATTATTTATTAATGCATAATTGAAGATATTAAAGGTCAAAGGTATATCTTGGAGATCGTGCGAAAAGAAAACAAGCACGATATTATTGGACAGATGAAGTATTATACTTGGAAAAGATAGGTGTAATTAGCTAGGTACAAGTTTATGTAGTGCACCGCCTCCTCTCTCCTCCTTTTTCTCTCTTCTCTCTCCTCTCCTACAAAACCCTATAATTTTCAACCTAGGGGCTACCACCGCCCAAAAGGGTGATAGTAAGCCCCTTTTCTCGTTTTATTACACCTTATGCTTGATTTGATGATCGAAATTTGTGCAGAGTTGCAACAGATGTCAAGACTTCGTTTACAATCACTTGAATTGAATCTGGTTCTACTTCAAAACTACAAAAGATCGATAGACCCCCTTGCAGAAAGCTGCATCAGACAGCGATGTGAAAGACAAGGGTTTTCGAAAGTGTTAGATATACTCTACGATCGTTGTTTTATCATATTAGAATTGTATTTATTTCATTTGATATGTATTTGTTTAGTTTTGATTTTATTGTAGATGTCGTATGACTTTGAATCATAAATTAATGTTAATTTCAAAAAAAAAAAATAAAAAAATTGGAAAAGATATTTCTCTTGCATGCGGTCAGACTCAGTATTTTGCGATTAACTTTTCGTTTTAATTTTTTTAAAGGTAGTTAGAATCCCCTTGCAAGCTAGGGAGGGAGAGAAATTGAGGATTCTCTTTGCTAGGGGTGACAATCAAACTCCCTGTCACAGGGGTGGAAGGAGAGCTTTAGAACTATTAGGGCAACCTTGGCCCACAACTCCCTTTTCATAAGATAACTAGTTTTTTGATCTATTTAAAGCAGGATACATAGTATATGAGTACTTAAAGAGCTTGACTCAGTGTCTTTGTAAATAGGCCTTTGGATGAGGGCTTTGTGTTAGAGCAACGCAAAAGATTTCTTCTTATCTTTTCTTTTAAAAAAAATTCTCAAATAATAGTGGTTGTTAATGTCAATAGTAATTTATAGACAAGAACAATGAGCCATGACATATCATGCTAATTTATATTATATAAGTCAAGGGAGGAGGTATGGTGTCCTCCTTTAGAATGACGAGAATACCCTTTAAAAATTTAAAACGACGTTTACTTTTACAAAACATTAAAAAAATGAGAATCAACACAACTTGTCATATGGAATAAGTTAAAAATGGAATATGCAATGACCTTTATTAATAACTTGTCAAAATAGATTGACACAATCAATTCATGAAATTAATTTAATTAAAATCTTCTATCCAAAAAGTTAGTGATATATCCTAACAACATAATAATTCTTATGTACAAAGTTCGAACAATATGGTTTATGAGCATTTATAATCATTAAAGAAATATACTAAAGCCACTAACAAGGAATTATTAAATCATCGATCAAATTTTTCAGCGACGCTATTAAACAGTTAAAAATCCATCACTTTCAGTTTTAAAAGATGATAACATCTACAAACGAAAACCTCAATAATTTACATCACTACAAAAATAAATTTAGATTTAAAAAAATATGCCAATTCGCACATATAGCTACATAAGATTGTTGACGCACACATCGCGTGCATATACAACTAGTGCCCATTATTGTAACGAGATAATGTCCTCATCACATAACTTAATGGACAAAATTTTTGATACAAGGAAATTTTGTCCGAACTGACCTTATATGTTACTTTTTGCGAGAATCAACTTTTTAAACTTTTTCAGGCAATCTAAGACCTTTGAAAACAGATGTATTTGTGAGAAACAACCTTAGGCCACTTTGATTTTACGGTTTTTTCACCAAATACTCCTGACAAAAAAAATTATTTACCAAATACCCCAACTTTTTTCAAAATTCACTAGATACCCCTAACTTTTAAAAATATTCACCAAATACCCCAAATTTTTTTAAAAATGACAAATAATGCCCTTAATGACTAACGACGGTTAACTCCGTTAGTCATTAGTGTTAATTAACCCTAAAAAAACTTAATTAACCCAAAAATCCTAAAAACCTAACTAACCTAACCCCCTCCCTCTCTCCACTAACCCACCACCCCTAACAACCCCAGCCCCACCAGCTACAAGCTCCCTCCCCTGCAGCTCCCCTTTCCCCACCACCCCAGCAGACCCCATCCCCTCCTCCACCCCTCATCAGCCCCGCCAGTCCCTTACCCTCCCCTGACAGCCAGCACCCCCACTCCTCCCCCACCCCTGCGCGCCTAACCCTTGTAACCCTAACCCCCACCCCTCCTTCACCCTCGTGCGCCTAACCCTTGAAACCCTACCCCCACCCTCTCCACCCTACGCGCCTAACCCTCGCAACCCTAACCCCACCCTTCCCCACCCCCGCGCCGCCTAACCCTCGCAACCCTAACCCCCACCCCTCCCCACCCTCGCGCCCCCCTTTCATTTCGGTACCTCTAACCCCACCCCCATAGAAACTTGCTGTGATTTCTGGAGATAAAAATGCGACGATGGTTGCAATTTTGGGTGACATAGGTTCTGTTAAGAAGTTTTGGCTCACTGCAGTATATGGTGTCAATGATGCTGTTAGTCAATATGGGGAGATTTAAATAGTCGTGGAAAGATTTGGTGCGCGTTAAGGTAGGGGTTCAAGTAAGGTGCCTGATTGATAGGGGGAGATTTCAATAATGTGTTAAATTTTGATTAAAGGATAGAGTCAGTTGTATCTTTGGAGGAAGTGGGAGCATTTAGACAATGTCTTATGGATTGTGAGCTACATGATGCAGTGTACTCTGGTCCCTTTTTCACTTGGTCCAATAAGCAAGAAGGTGTTGATAGAGTATTTTCAAAAATTGATAGAATATGTGTGAATGAGATGTGGGAGGATATGTTTCTTGGAGCATCTAGTACTGTCTATCTTGCAAGTATATTTGATCATTGTCCTTGTGTTGTTAGGTTGTATAGCAGAGTAATGGCTAAGCCTAGGCCATTAGATTCTTCAATATGTGGTGCCAGGATGTAAGTTTTGGTGCTATTGTAGAGCAAGGGTGCCAGAAGAGGGTATATGGGGTGCCTATGTATAGGCTGGTGGTGAAGCTGAAATCTCTGAAACAGGTTCTTAAAGGGCTGAATAAAGCTAGGTTTTCAAATGTTGAAAATGAAGTTGAGAGGGAAGCTGATGCACTAGAAAAAAAAATCCAAGCTCAAATACATGGGAGGCCTCATGTTGCTGACTTGCACATTCAAGAAAAGGTTGCGCGTGGGAACAAATGATAGACCGAATAAGGCTAGGCTGAGTTTTTTATAACAAAAGGTGAAGCAGGAGTGGCTGGGTGGAGGGGATGCAAATACTGCTTACTTTCATGCCTGTTTGAAGCAAGGAAGTTCCTACAACTATGTCTATAGGTTGCAAAACATGTAGGGTATATGGGTGGAATCTCAAGAGGAGGTTGAAGAGGCTTATGTGCAGTTCTATAAGGGCCTACTTGACTCATGTGATGAAAATAGGACAAAGGTTTGCTCTTCTATGGTGAAAAAAGGGAAGCTGTTAACTACTGACCAGCAAACTGAGTTATGTAGAAGGTTTACTGAGGAGGAGGTTAAAGTAGCCCTATTTGATATTGAGGATAACAAAGCTCCTGACCCTGATGGGTACTCAAGTTGCTTATATAAAAAAGCATTGCAGTACGTGGGTGCTACTGTTACTGAAGTAGTGCTGGATTTTTTCCATATACGGAGAATTTTGAAGCAAATAAATGCTACTACCCTTTGCTTAGTGCCTTAATGTGATCGGCCAGTGGATGTGTCACAATTTAGACCCATAGCATGTTGTAATTTCATTTAGAAAATCATATAAAAAATGTTATGTGCTAGATTAGAGAAGATTTTGCCTACTTTGATTAGCTCTAATCAGAGTGCATTCATTGAGGGGAGGGTGATACTACATAATATCTTCTTATGCCAAGATATTATGGAACACTATAAAAGGAAGAATCAACCTAAGAGATGTACCATCAAGGTGGACCTGCGTAAAGCATATGACTCCATTCAATGGGAGTTCATTAGAGAATTATTGCAGTCCATGAAGTTCCCTGGGCAATTTATAGCCTGGATAATGGTCTGCATCACCACTCCAAGTTATTCTCTCAGTGTGAATGGGGGCCTATGTGGTTTTTTTGAAGGCAAGCAGGGTCTAAGGCAAGGGGGCCCTATATCCCCCCTACTCTTTGTGATTGCCATGGATTACTTCTCAAGATTGATGATAAGAATGGGGAAGAGAAAGGAGTTTAAGTACCACCCAAGGTGTGATACACTAGCTATTAATCACCTCATCCTTGCAGATGACTTGATGTTGTTTAGCAAGGGTGATATTCAGTCCACTATGCTACTGAAGAGAACATTGAAAGCCTTTGCAACCACATCAGGGTTGGAAGTTAGCCATGCTAACACAACATTTATTTTGGAAATGTAAATGAAGAGCTGCAAGGAAGAATTCTTCAGATAAATGGGTTTCAGAGAATTGTGTTCCCATTCAGGTATCTTGGTATACATATAACATCTAAAAAATTAAACAAGAATGATTGTGATCTGCTTGTGGATAAAATGTTGAAGAGAGTTACAAGTTAGAGCTGTAGACATCTCTCCTATGCTGGTAGAGTTACACTAGTCAATGCTGTTCTCCTTAGCATGCATAACTATTGGGCGCAAATTTTCTTGCTCCCTAAGAGTGTGTTGCACAGGATTACTCAAATATGCAGGCCTTACCTTTGGGATGGAAAGGTTTACCTAGCTAAAAGCCTCCCCTGTAGCATGGTCTTGTTTTAAGAAGAATGGAGGGCTTGGTATTAGAGATTGCATATCCTGGAATATGGTTGCTGTTGGGAAGCTAGTCTGGCAAATAGCTCAAAAGAAGGATGTTATATGGATCAAATGGATTCATAGTGTCTATATCAGGGAACAAACATGTTGGGAGTACAAAGCCCCACCAAATGCGAGTTGGATCTGGAAAGGAGTGTGCAAAGCTAATGAGGTGTTTAAAGCTGGTTACAACAACAACATATGGAGCACAGGCACTAAGAAGTACACTGCTAAGGAAGGTTATAAATGGCTGAAAGGTCAATATGAGACTGTTGGTTGGCATCATTGGGTTTGGAATGGTCTTAATGTTCCAAAACATGCCTTTATAAGCTGGCTTGTTGCATTGGGAAAAGTTAAGACAAGAGATAGGCCGAAGGCTGCTGGAGTCTGTAATGATGTGGCATGCTTATTGTGTAACAGTGGAACTGATAAATGTCTGCATCTTTTTTTTAGGTGCCATTTTAGTAGGATAGTGTGTGTAAATTTTATGAGTTGGTTGCAGATCAAAGTGGAGAATGATGAGTGTTTATGTACTGCATGGGAAAAGTGGGGAAGGAGATACAGAAGTAGGAAACATCAGCAGATTTGCTACAGTGCCCATGCAGCTACTGTTTACCATATACGGAGAGCAAGGAATCACTCCCTGTGGGAGAATGCAGTTCTTCAACCTGATAGAGTGGTGCAATGCATAAAACAAGAGGTTGTTGGTAGAGTCAAAATGCAGATGAAAGAGTCTTGTCCTGAAGTTGTGAGAAATTGGGTAACTGTAATCAGTAGCTAATGAAGCTGCTTGTCGGTGGTATTATGTGTGTGTTTAGATGTTATTGTTTGGCCAGCTAGTGTTTGTACTAGTTTGGCATAGGCTGTAATGTTGTCTGTTGGCTCTCAACGGTTTTGGTAATATATTTCTTAAATTTTACCCAAAAAAAAATACCTCATATTGTCATGTTCAAAAATAATCTTGGGTTAAATTACTTGAAAAGTACAAATTGGATGGGAAAAGGTCGAAACAGGCCTAAAATCACATTTACGTTCCCAAAATTCAACGAACAAATAATGCAAACATAAAAATCTACACACTAGTTATATAATACCTCACATTATCATGTTCAAAATGAATTTAGTTTAAATGACTCCAAAAGTACCAATTGGACGGGGAAAGGCATAAAATCACATGACAATTTATCTAGTTCATAAACAAATCAAACAATAAATAAAACATGCAAAGAAATTAAACGGGTTACCTCTTAACACAAGTTACGAGAAGTGAAGGGAGAAGAGATATCTGGAACTTTGTTTGCCTTGCTTAGTCTGTTTTCCTACAATTAACAAAACCCACATAGCACATTTTAATCATATAATCAATTTAGAAAAGCAAATTTGACTAAAAGAGTGGATATGGGTTATGCAGATAAGATTACACATGATCATTCGACATCAATGTGCTACATCAAAAAAGGATCGTGTGACTATGTGAGTTGTTAACTAATCACATAATCACACCCTCCCCACCCCCTCCTCACCACCACACATGCCCTCCCCACCCCATGCCCACTAAGACAGACACCCTCCCCACCCTCTCACACCCTCTGCCCACCCTCCCCAAGCCTCTGCCACACCCCTACACACCTTCCCCCACCCCCTGCCCAATATCCCCAGCCCACCCCCACACTCCGACACCCCCTGCGAGTGAGAGTGAGGAAAATTTGTGTTGTGTGTAACCTAAAGACGTGCACACATTTTTAGTCCAGAAAGGGTTGCGTATAACTCTTCACCGCAACCCTTATAAAGTGAAGGGTTGCGGTTTTGTGGCTAAACGCAACCCTTCTCTTTAGTGAAAGGTTGCAGGCGTAAAAAAAAACGCATCCCTTCACTTTATACAGGCTGCAGTTAAATGGGAAAATGCAACCCTTCATATAAAGGGTTGCATAGGGCCTAAAAACCGCAGTCCTTCACTTTAGAAGGGATTCGTTTTTTTGTTAACCGCAACCCTTTACTTTAGAAAGGTTGCGTTGTTTGGTTAACCGAAGCCCTTCCATATTTTTCCTCTAGTGAGAACTTGGGATTAAATAATCAATATTCCAAAAAAAAAAATTGAAACTTATTATAAAAAGAGTAAAGATAGCATTCATACTTGCTTTAACTCCTAGGAGTTTCCTTTTGAAAAGTGCAAATATGGGCTTGGCATCATCTTCATCATAGGAAGTGATATAATGTGGTACCTCTGAAGAAGCTTCCAACTTAGGACGTTTCTTGCCGGAATATCTCAAAGGCAAGGCAGAGAGACATCTATAGTCTCTTTTCTGGCAGATTTAAATTTTGATCCATTGGTCCCATGGACTGCAGAGAAACAATGGTAATCTCTCTTTCTTGCAGCTCTCTTAAAAGGGACCATCTGCTCCATTAGTCCCACACTAGTAGAAAAATTGCTTCTTGATGCGGTCATTAAGTGGCCTATTGCGGCAATTTTGGCCGCGCAGCAATTAAGGGGGCAATAATAGGTTAATAATATATTGCTACGGTTCCTAGCAAAAACCGCAGCAATATGTTAAACCTATTGATGTGGTTCCTAATCAAAACCACAACAATAGGTCGTAGTACATGTAAAATTTTAATTTTTTTTTTTTTTGCATTTTGCAATGAAATTTGAAATATTAAAAGCAAGCAACTAACTCATCCACTATCCACCAAATTTCTAAACAAATTAAAGATAAAATGACATGAATCTCATTAAATATAAAGAAAAAAAAAGATAAAACTATATATGAATCTGATTAATATATAAAGATAAAAAAAATATAGTTACATAAATATTACAAACGATCAAAAAATCAAAAAGCAAAATTAAAAAAACAACAATTATAACTAAGTGACTAATAAAAACAAATATTATAAACTGAAAATAAAAAAGAAATCTTAAAACTACAAACAGATCTTAAGAAACGAAAAAAAAAGGAAAAAAAAAATAGAAAATTCTGAAAACAAAAAAAAATGCAAAAAAAAAAAAATTCTGAAACAAAAAAAAACAAAAAATT